>NC_061840.1:27341165-27368665 GCF_019202785.1 Penaeus chinensis
GAGAGAGGAGAGAGAGAGAGGGAGATGAGGGAGAGGAGAAGAGAGAGAGGAGGAGAGAGATGAGAGGAGAGGAGAGGGAGGATGAGGAAGAGGAAGGAGAGGAGAGAGAGAGAGGGGGATGAGAGGGGAGAGAGAGAGGATGGGGAGAGAGAGAGGAGGGGGAGAGAGGAGGAGAGGGGAGAGAGGGAGGAGAGGGAGAGAGAGAGGAGAGGGAGAGATTAGAGAGAGAGGAGAGAGGATGAGAGAGAGAGGAGAGAGGGATGGAGGATGGGAGAGAGGAGAGAGAGAGAGGGTGAGAGGAGAAAAGAGAGGGGGAGATAGAGAGTGAGAGGGAGGGGAGAGAGAGAGGAGGGGAGAGATGAGAGGAGGAGGAGAGAGTGAGAGGAGAGAGGAGGAGGAGAGAGGAGAGTGAGAGAGAGGAGAGAGGGGATGAGGGGAGGAGAGAGAGAGAAGGGGAGGAGAGAGAGAGGAATAGAGGAGATGGAGAGATAGAGAGGGGAGAGAAGAGAGAGATGGAGGATGAGAGAAGGAGAGGAGGAGGGAGGGAGAAGGAGAAATGAGAGGAGATAGGGAGAGGGAGAGAGAGAGGAGGAGGAGAGGAAGGAGAGGATGAGAGGAGAGAGAGAGAGGGGAGAGGAGGAGAGAGGTGGAGAGAGGAGGGAGTGAGAGAGAGAGGGAGAGGAGAGAGAGGGAGGGGGGGAGGAGAGAGAGAGAGGGGGGAGAGAGACGAGAGGAGGGAGAGAGAGAGAGAGGAGGGAGAGAGAGAGAGAGAGGAGAGGAGAGGGAGAGTAGAGGGATGAGGGAGAGGGGAGGGAGAGGGAGAGGGAAGGGTAGGGATAGGACAGGGACAGGGACAGGACAGGGACAGGGGCAGGGCAGGGCAGGACAGGGGAAAGGGGATGAGGAAGGGACAGGGGAAAGGCAGAGGAGAAGGGAGAGGGAGAGAGGAGAGGGAGAGGGAGAGGGATGAGGGCAGGGACAGGGGAGAGAGGGGGGGGAGAGAGAGAGAGAGAGAAAGATTAGGAGAGGAGGGGGAGAGGAGAAGATGAGAGCTGTGGAGATTTTGAGTGAGAGGAGAGAAGACGAGAGAGAGAGAGAGAGGAGAGAGATGGATAGAGGAGAGAGAGAGAGGGGGGGGGGAGGAGAGAGAGAGAGATCGAGAGAGAATCGGAGAGAGAGGAGAGGAGAGATGAGGAGAGCGAGAGAGAGAGAGGAGAGAGTAGAGGAGAGAGAGAGAGGAGGGGAGAGGAGAGGCAGAGGGAGGAGGCAGAGAGAGGAGGGGGAAATTTTTGGCAGAGAGGGCAAGCAGGGAGAGGAAGGGCAGAGGAGAGACAGTGACAAGCAGAGACAGAGGCAGTACAAAAGGCAAATGACAGGGCAGAGGACAGAGGCGGACCCGAGGGAGGAAGGGAGTGGACGAGCAGAGAAGAGGAGAGACAGAGGGGAGAGACAGAAACAGAGAGACAGAGGCAGAGACGAGGGCAGAGGCAGAGGCAGAGACAGAAACAGAGAGAGAGACAGAAACGAGAGAAGACAGAAAAGAGGACAGACAGAAACAGAGAGACGGGCAAAAGACGGGACCGACAGAAAACAGAGGACCGACAGGAAACAGAGGCCCGAAGAAAACAGAGAGACAGCAGAAAAAAGAGAGACAGACAGAAACAGAGAGACAGAAGGGAAAAAGAGAGACAGACAGAACAGAGAGATCAGAACGAGGACAGACAGAACAGAGAGACAGCAGAACAGGAGAAGGACCGAGACCAGACGAGAGAGAGAGACACAGACAGAGAGAGAGAGAGGGGGAGGAGAGAGGAGAAGGAGAGAATTGAGAGAGACGACGAGAGACGAGAGAGAGAGAAGACAAACAGACAGACAGGGCCGAGAGATAAAAAAAGAGAGAAAAGAGAGAGAGGAGAGAGAAAGCGGGGAAGAGAGAGAGAGAGCGTAAGAGGGGAGGAGAGGGGTTTTTAAGAGATGAGGAGAGGCGTAAAAGAGAGAGAGAGAGAGAGAGAAAAGGGTAAAGAGAGGTGAGAGAAGGAGCGTAAGGAGGGAGAGAGGAGAGAGGTAGAGGAGGAGAGGAGAAGAGAGAGGGAGAGAGAAGAGAGGCAGGTATGGGAAAAAGGGACGGGGCGGACTGGGAGAGGGCGGGAGATGACTGGGAGAGGGACTGAGAGGGGGACTGACTAGGAGAGGGAGGGACTAGGAGAGGGAATGGGACTGGAGAGGGAGAGGGAAGGGAGAGGGAGAGTGAGGGGAGAGGGGGGGGAGGTGAAAAAGGGAGAGGAGGGGAGGGAGAGGGAGGGGATGGGATAGGGGTAGGACAGGGACAGGGACAGGGAAGACAGGAGCAGGGACAGGGGAAAGGGGGAGGACAGGGACAGGGGAAAGGGGAGAGGGAGAGGGAGGGGGAGAGGGAGAGGGAGAGGGAGAAAGGGGAGGGAGGGGGGACGGGACAGGGGGAGAGAGGGGGGGGGGGGAAAAGGAGAGAGAGAGAAAGAGAGAGAAAGGGGAGAGAGGAAAGAAAATGAGAGAGAGGAGAGGAGGAGAGGAGAGGAGGAGATGAGAGAGAGAGAGAGAGAGAGAGAGTTGAGGAGGAAGAGAGGGGGGGGGGAGAGAGAGAGAGAAAAGGGGAGAAAGGGGATGAAGAGGGAGAAGAGACGAGAGGAGAGAGAAGAGAGAGAGAGAGAGGGAGAGGCGAGAGAGAGAGAAAGGCCGAGGAGAGAGGCAGAGAGGAGAGCAGAGGGCGAGAGGGGAGGCAGGGCAGAGGCAGAGACAGTGAAGAGGCCGGACAGGGGGAGGACAGTGCAGTGCAGAGGCAGAGCAGAGGCGTGACAGAGGCGAGGACGAGGCCAGTGACAAGGCAGGACAGAGGCAGAGAAGAGGCAGAGACAGAAAAAGAGAGACAGAGGCAGAGACAGAGACAGAGCAGAGGGGCAGAAAACAGAACGGAGAGAGATGAACAAGAGACAGACAGAAACCGGAGACAGCAGAAACAGAGGGACAGACAGAACCAAAAGAGGGCGACCGAACAGAGGACAGACAGAACAGAGAGACAGACAGAAACAGAGAGACAGACAGAAAAACAGAGAGACAGACAGAAAAGGGGAGACAGACAGAAAAAGAGAGACAGAGACAGAGACACAGACAGAGAGAGAGAGAACAGACAGAGGAGAGAGAGAGAAGAGGAGAGAGAGAGAGGAGAGAGAGAGACGGGAGAGAGGAGAGAGAGAGGAGAGAGAGAGAGATGCGTAAGAGAGAGAGAGAGAGAGAGGAGACGAGAGAGAGAGTGAGAAGAGAGAGAGAGAGCGTAAAAGAGAGAGAGAGAGAGAGCGTAAGAGAGAGGAGAGAGCGGTCTAAGAGAGAGAGAGAGAGAGCGTAAGAGAGAGAGAGAGAGGAGCAGGTAGAGAGAGAGAGCGAAGAGCGATTAAGAGGAGAGAGGTAGAGAGGAGAGCGTAAGAGGACAGGATGAGAGAGCGTAAGAGAGAGAGAGGAGAGAGCGTAGAGAGAGAGAGAGAGAGCGTTAAAGAGAGAGAGAGAGAGAGAGCGTAAGGAGAGAGAGAGACAGGAGAGCGTAATGAGAGAGAGAGAGAGAGCGTAAGAGAGAGAGAGAGAGAGAGCGGTAAGAGAGAGAGAGATAGAGAGAGCGTAAGATGAGGAGAGAGAGAGAGGTAAGTGAGAGAGAGATGAGAGAGAGAGAACGTAAGAGTGAGAGAGAGAGAAGAGGTGATAAGAGGAGACGAGAGAGAGAGAGCTAAAAATAAGAGAGAGAGAGAGGAGCGTAAGAGAGAGAGAGAGAGAGCGTAGAGGAGAGACGGAGAGAGAGAGCGTAAGAAGTGGAGAGAGAGAGAGAGAGCGTGAAGAGAGAGAGAGAGACGTAAGAGAGAGAGAGAGCGTAGAGAGAGAGAGAGAGAGAGTGAGAGAGAATGAGAGAGGGATCGTAGAGTGAGAGAGAATCGTAAGAGAGAGACGAGTCGTGAAAGGAGAGAGACGAGATCGTAAGAGGAGAGAGAGAGAGGATCGTAAGAGAGAGTGAGAGAGATCGTAGAAGACGTCGAGAGAGAGCGTAAGAGAGAGAGAGAGATGTGGAATGAGGAGAGTGTGAGACGTGAGAGAGAGAGAGAGAGGTAGAGAGAGACGAGAGGAGCGTAAGAGAGAGAGAGAAGAGCGAATGAGAGAGAGAACGAAAGAGAGAGAGAGAGCAGAAAGAGAGAGAGAGAGCGAAAGACGAGAGAGAGAGAGCGAAGAGTGAGAGAGAGAGAGGAGAGGAGAGAGAGAGAGGAGAGAGAGAGAGCGATTGCGAAGGCCCGCGAAGGAGAGGGGAGAGAGGAGAGAGAGAGGAGTTTTTGAGAGAGAGAGAAGAAGCGAAAGAGACGAAAGGAGAGAGAGGGGAAGAGAGAGAGAACAGGAGAACAAGGATGAGGAGAGAACAAGGAGAACAAGAATGAGGAAAGAACGGAGGAGAGAGAACGAAAAGAACCCAGAAGGGAGCGAGAGAGGGAGCGACCCTTGAGAGCTGGGGTGGGGAGGAGGGAGGGAGGGAGGAGGGAGGAGGGAGGGAGAGAGGGAGAGAGGGAGAGAGGGAGGGGAGGGGAGAGAGAGGAGGAGAGAGGAGAGGAGAGAGAGGAGAGGAAGAGGAGGGGAAAGGGGGGGGGGGAGGAAAAGAGATGAGAGGGGGGAGAAAGGAGTAGGGAGAGAGAGGGAGAAGAGAGAAGAAGAAAGAGAGAGGAAAGGATGGGAGAGAGAGGGGAGAGAGGAGTGAAAAGAGGGGAGAGGGGAAGGGAGGAGGGGAGGGAGAGGGAGAGGGGAGAGAGGGACGAGAGGGGCAGGAGGGAGAGGGGGGGAGAGGGAGGAAGGGGGGAAAAAGGGGGGAAGGGAGGGAGAGGGGGGGGGGAGGGAAAAGAGGGGGGGGGGGGGGGGGGAGGGAAAGGGGGGGGCAAGAAAGGGAAGGAGGAAAAAGGACCCGGGGGGGGGCCCGGGGGGGGGGGGGGGGGGGGGGGAGGGGGCCCGGTGAGAGCGGGGGGAGGGGAGGAGGGGGGGAGGGGAGGGGGGAAAGGGGGGGGGGGGGAGAGGAGGGGGGGGGGGGGGGGGGGGGGGGGGGGGGGGGGGGGGGGGGGGGGGGGGGAAAAAAAAAAAAAAAAAAAAAAGGGGGGGAGAGGGAGGAGGGGGGGGGGGAAGAGGGGGGGGAGGGGGGAGGAGGCGGGGGGGAGAGGGGGAGGGGGGGGGAGGGGGGAGGGAGGGGGGGTGGGGGGGGGGGGGAGAGGGGGTGGGGGGGGGAGGGGGGCGGTGGTGGAGGGGGGGGGGGGGGGGGGGGGGGGGGGGGGGGGGGGGGGGGGGAGGGGGGGGGGGGGGGGGGGGGGGGGGGGGGGGGGGGGGGGGGGGGGGGGGGGAGGGGGGGGGGGGGGGGGGGAGGGGGGGGGGGGGGGGGGGGGGGGGGGGGGGGGGGGGGGGGGGGGGGGGGGGGGGGGGGGGGGGGGGGGGGGGGGGGGGGGGGGGAGGGGGGGGGGGGGGGGGGGGGGGGGGGGGGGGGGGGGGGGGGGGGGGGGGGGGGGGGGGGGGGGGGGGGGGGGGGGGGGGGGGGGGGGGGGGGGGGGGGGGGGGGGGGGGGGGGGGGGGGGGGGGGGGGGGGGAGGGGGGGGGGGGGGGGGGGGAGGGGGGGGGGGGGGGGGGGGGGGGGGGGGGGGGGGGGGGGGGGGGGGGGGGGGGGGGGGGGGGGGGGGGGGGGGGGGAGGGGGGGGGGGGGGGGGGGGGGGGGGGGGGGGGGGGGGGGGGGGGGGGGGGGGGGGGGGGGGGGGGGGGGGGGGGGGGGGGGGGGGGGGGGGGGGGGGGGGGGGGGGGGGGGGGGGGGGGGGGGGGGGGGGGGGAGGGGGGGGGGGGGGGGGGGGGGGGGGGGGGGGGGGGGGGGGGGGGGGGGGGGGGGGGGGGGGGGGGGAGGGGGGGGGGGGGGGGGGGGGGGAGGGGGGGGGGGGGGGGGGGGGGGGGGGGGGGGAGGGGGGGGGGGGGGGGGGGGGGGGGAGGGGGGGGGGGGGGGGGGGGGGGGGGGGGGGGGGGGGGGGGGGGGGGGGGGGGGGGGGGGGGGGGGGGGGGGGGGGGGGGGGGGGGGGGGGGGGGGGGGGGGGGGGGGAGGGGGGGGGGGGGGGGGGGGGGGGGGGGGGGGGGGGGGAGGGGGGGGGGGGGGGGGGGGGGGGGGGGGGGGGGGGGGGGGGGGGGGGGGGGGGGGGGGGGGGGGGGGGGGGGGGGGGGGGGGGGGTGGGTGGGGTGGGGGGGGGGAGGGGGAGGGAGGGGGGGGGGGCGGAGGGAGTGAGAGGGGGGAGGGAAGGGGGGGGTATGGAGAAGGAGGGTGTCTTTTTGGATGGGTGGAGGGAGAATATGGGCGGAGACTTGCTAGGGGAGGGGTGAGGGGAGGTGAGGAGGGGATGGTGGGCGGGGGTGGGGGGGATGGGGGGGGGTGAGAGGGGTGAGGGGGGAGAGGGGGGGGGAGGGGGAGGAATGGGGAGGGGGAGGTGGGGGGGAGGGTGAGGTGCGGAGGGGGGGAGGGGTGGGGAGGTGGGGGGAGGGGGAGAGGGGGGGGAGATTGGGGGAGGGGGGAGGGGAGGAGTGGGAGGTGGGAGGAGGAGGGGGGGGGGGCGTTGGTGAGAGGGGGGGGGGTGGGGTGGATGGTGGGGGGGTGGAGGGAGTGGGGGGGGGGGGGAGGTTTATTGTGGGAAGAGGTGGAGGAGGGGGGAGGGGGGGACGGGCGGGCTGGGGAGAGGGGAGGGGAGGAGGAGGGAGGTATGGGCATGGAGGGGGATGGAAGGGAGTGGATGGGGAGTCGGAGGGGACGGAGGGGGTAGGGTGTGGGGGTGTGGGGGGGGGGGGGAGGGAAGTGGGGGTCGTGGGAGGGGCGGGGGGGGGGGAGGGGAGGGAGGGAGGGAGAGAGATGGGTGGGGGGTGAGGGGGCGGAGGTGGGGGGTGATGGAGAGGAGGGAGTGGGGGGGGGGGGTGGTGGGGAGGGGGGGGAGGGAGGGGGGGGGGGAGGGGGCGGTGAGGAGTGGCGGGGGGTGAGGGGGGTGGGAGGGAGGGGGGTGGGTGGAGGGGAGAGAGGGGGGAGGGTGAGGGAGGGGGAGAGAGAGCAGGGGGAGAGAGGGGGAGAGAGAGGGAGAGAGGGAGGAGAGGAGAGAGGGAGAGAGAGGGAGAGAGAGGGAGAGAGAGGGAGAGCAGGGAAGAGAGGGAGGGAGAGCAGGGAAGAGAGGGAGGGAGAGCAGGGAAGAGAGGGAGGGAGAGCAGGGAAGAGAGGGAGGGAGAGCAGGGAAGAGAGGGAGGGAGAGCAGGGAAGAGAGGGAGGGAGAGCAGGGAAGAGAGGGAGGGAGAGCAGGGAAGAGAGGGAGGGAGAGCAGGGAAGAGAGGGAGGGAGAGCAGGGAAGAGAGGGAGGGAGAGCAGGGAAGAGAGGGAGGGAGAGCAGGGAAGAGAGGGAGGGAGAGCAGGGAAGAGAGGGAGGGAGAGCAGGGAAGAGAGGGAGGGAGAGCAGGGAAGAGGGGGAGGGAGAGCAGGGAAGAGAGAGAGAAAGACGAGAGGGGGACAGAGAGACAACAAGAGAGATTCTTTACAGTTACAATATATGAAAAAACATGCCTAGTTTATAACATGCAACAGTTGAATATCTCAAAAGAAAACACAAAATAAATAAAGTATTATTGGTGTGGTGCCAAAAAAATCATTATTTTGTTACAAAATTTTATAAATTGACCAAATTGTAACCAACACATTATTTAAATACTGCTTTGTCTTAAATGATGTAAAGGGAGTAGAGTTACTGGCCCTTCCTTGTATAAAAACCATGTTGGGTCATAGCCAAAAAAAAAAAAAAAAAAAAAATTCCTTTCCAGTGAATTCTCAAAAGGCTTGGCCACACACATTATGCTAAATCATTGTACTTACTGATCCTGTGATCTTGTTTTTTGGCTAAATAAAATGTCGTCACTTCAACGTGCAGCATTAGTATGCTGCAAATCAGCTGAGCAATAGCTTATCTTTGTAGCAATTATTGGTATCTCTCATAAAGAGAAAAATGCCATATCATCATTGGTTTCCACTGATGCGCTCATAGAAATAAAACAAATCACAAATATAAGAAAAAAAAACCCACATTGACCCTTTAGGATCCAGTAGATATACGGTACACAAAGCATGTGTCAATGTCACAATCCTTAATTATCACTATGCCATCAGTAAATTTTCCTTTAAACTGTGTCATATTTCAAATAAATAGAAAACACATTGCTTTTCAGCTGAGTTACCAAACAGCAATTTTTCAAAGGTTTTCATACACCAGTTAATGTTCCATAGTCGCATTGGAGAAGCTTTGGGGCTGAAGAATTAGACTTTGGCAGAATTAGATATAATACTAAACTTATCAAAACTTTCCATGACAGATGAGAATTATCAACAACACTTCTTTTTCTTCCACAAAACATTTTGTATGAATTCAGTTATAATTTCAAATTTTTTCCACCACACTGGAAACTATTTCGCAGCAGACATCAACTTTGCTAGGCTCCATCATTAAATGCTTTCACATAATCAATTAATAAGATCATCAACGGCAATTCAACCATGACACTAACTAAAACCTGGATATTTCTTTCAAAACCAATCATTCTTACACAATATTATAGCAATAATTGAATGATAACATTTGTAAAAAGGCAAATATCTAAATGAAGATATGCCAGTACTAAATGAATGAGAATGTGGAACAGAGATTAACAATATATATTCATACATAAATATATGCACATATATATACTAATATATTAATATATATTTACTATGTTAATATATATATGTATATTAATGTATATGTATATGTATATGTATATGTATATGTGTGTGTGTGTGTGTGTGTGTGTGTGTGTGTGTGTGTGTGTGTGTGTGTGTGTGTGTGTGTGTGTGTGTGTGTGTGTGTGTGTGTGAGTATAAGTTGTATACATAAATACAAGTGCATATATACATATGAATATAAGTTGTATACATAAATACAAGTGCATATATACATATGAATATACATGTATACATATGTATATATGTATACTTGATAATATACATATATACTTTTGAATACATGTATATTTACATGTATGTACACATGTATATATACATTACATATATATAAGTATACATGTATACATATTTATGCCTGTATACATATGTATATATACATGAACACATACATATACATATGTATATATACATGTATAAATATGTATATACATGTATACATATATATGCATACATTTACATATATTAACACATACATTAATATATATGCATACATTAACATACATATATATACAGTGTGTGTGTGTGTGTGTGTGTGTGTGTGTGTGTGTGTGTGTGTGTGTGTGTGTGTGTGTGTGTGTGTGTGTGTGTGTGCATATATATACATATATATGCAGATATCAAATACACATACATATATTATATATAAATATATACAAATATTATATATCCATAGATACATACGTACATACATACATACATTATATATCCATATATACATATATTATATATATATATATATATTCATATATTATATATACATATTATATATACATATATACATATATTATATATACATATATTCATATATTATATATACATATATTCATATATTATATATACATATATTCATATATTATATATACATATATTCATATATTATATATACATATATAAAAATATTATATATACATATATACATATACATATACACATATACACACATATATATTTATCATATACATATATACATACATCCATATATAAATCCATACATACATATCATTTACATCTATACATGTCACTTACATACATGCACTCATTCATAGTTCTATCCAAACATCAATCCATTCATAGATTATACATAATAAGCTATTTGTACATATATATTTGTACATATATATATACATAAATATACATGAATATATCTATATACACACGAAACATATAAATATACATGTATGATACATATATATGTATACATATACATACACATACATACACTTATATTTACATACATATAGGCTATATATCTATATATATACCTATACATTTATGTACATATCCATATATATACATACATTAACATATATTTATGTATGTACAGATTTATATATTTAAATACAAGTGCAGATATAAGTCTATACACATATTAATACACACATACATAAACATATTTATATATAAATATATTTATATATATACATATATAGGTATCTATACATACATATACATGGAAACATACATTACATACATATGCACCATATATACATATATGTTTCACGCATGCACACGCACACACGCACCCACACACACACATATATATAAATATATCAGGTGGGTGGGTGGGTTTGTGGGAGAGTGGGTGGGAGAGTGGGTGGTTGGGTGGGTGAGTGGGTGGGTGAGTGGGTGGGTAAGTTGGTGGGTGGGTGGGTGGGTGGGTGAGTGGATGGGTGAGTGGGTGGGTGAGTGGGTGGGTGAGTGGGTGGGTGAGTGGGAGGGTGAGTGGGTGGTTGGGTGGGTGGTTGGGTGGGTGGTTGGGTGGTTGGGTGGGTGGTTGGGTGGTTGGGTGAGTGGGTGGTTGGGTGGTTGGGTGGGTGAGTGGGTGGTTGGGTGGGTGAGTGGGTGGTTGAGTGGGTGGTTGGGTGGGTGAGTGGGTGGTTGGGTGGGTGAGTGGGTGGTTGGGTGGGTGAGTGGGTGGTTGGGTGGGTGAGTGGGTGGTTGGGTGGGTGAGGGGTGGTTGGGTGGGTGAGTGGGTGGTTGGGTGGGTGAGTGGGTGGTTGGGTGGGTGAGTGGGTGGTTGGGTGGGTGAGTGGGTGGTTGGGTGGGTGAGTGGGTGGGTAGGTGGGTGGGTAGGTGGGTGGGTAGGTGGGTGGGTGGGTGGGTGAGTGGGTGGGTAGGTGGGTGGGTGGGTGGGTGGGTGGGTGGGTGGGTGGGTAGGTAAGTGGGGTGGGTGAGGTGGGTGGGTGAGTGGGTGGGTGAGTGGGTGAGTGGGTGGTTGGGTGAGTGAGTGGGTGGTTGGGTGGGTGAGTGAGTGGGTGTTGGGTGGGTGAGTGAGTGGGTGGTTGGGTGGGTGAGTGAGTGGGTGGTTGGTGGGTGAGTGGGTGGTTGGGTGGGTGAGTGGGTGGTTGGGTGGGTGAGTGGGTGGGTGGGTGGGTGGTTGGGTGGGTGAGTGGGTGGTTGGGTGGGTGAGTGGGTGGTTGGGTGGGTGAGTGGGTGGTTGGGTGGGTGGTGGGTGGTTGGGTGGTGGTGTGGGTGAGTGGTTGGTTGGGTGGGTGGTTGGGTGTTGGTTGGGTGGTTGGGTGGTTGGTTGGGTGGTTGGGTGGGTGAGTGGGTGGTTGGGTGGGTGGTTGGTGGGTGGTTGGGTGGTTGAGTGGGTGGTTGGGTGGGTGAGTGGGTGGTTGGGTGGGTGAGTGGGTGGTTGGGTGGGTGAGTGGGTGGTTGGGTGGGTGAGTGGGTGGTTGGGTGGGGTGAGGTGGGTGGTTGGGTGGGTGAGTGGGTGGTTGGGTGGGTGAGTGGGTGGTTGGGTGGGTGAGTGGGTGGTTGGGTGGGTGAGTGGGTGGTTGGGTGGGTGAGTGGGTGGTTGGGTGGGTGAGTGGGTGGTTGGGTGGGTGAGTGGGTGGTTGGGTGGGTGAGTGGGTGGTTGGGTGGGTGAGTGGGTGGGTGAGTGGGTGGTTGGGTGGGTGAGTGGGTGGTTGGGTGGGTGAGTGGGTGGTTGGGTGGGTGAATGGGTGGTTGGGTGGGTGAGTGGGTGGTGAGTGAGTGTGAGTGTGAGTGTGAGTGTGAGTGTGAGTGTGAGTGTGAGTGTGAGTGTGAGTGTGAGTGTGAGTGTGAGTGTGAGTGTGAGTGTGAGTGTGTGTGTGTGTAGTTACTTGCATAATATATATACACATACATGCATAGATAGAAACATATACATATATATATTGGTATATATATACAAACATGTACATATAATACATATAATATACTTAAATATACGTATTATACATACTTTATTTGTATACATTACATATATAAATATATATATACATATATACACTTGCAAACATATATGCTAACATACATACATGCATATATATGCATATATATATATATATATATATATATATATATATATATGTATTTAGACACTACTTATAAATACATGGCAGTTTCATATAAGTACACTTCATGCAGATCCATTCATAGGTCTCACTGTATACATATGAATAATGTAAATAAACTCAGTGCGAGGATTTTCTTAGCAATTTGCTACATTTCATTTAATAAATACAACTAGGCAAGTGCACACTGCATACAGGTGTTATACACAGGTGCTTATATGTACAATGTTTTGAAAATTAAGAGGATAATATATATATATATATATATATATATATATATATATATATATATATATATAGAGGACTGTAAGCTTGGGTATGTATGACTGTTAAACAAAACTGTACTCTATATGCTTAAACATAACTGTCTGTGTATGAATATAAATAAAAGTTTAAATATACATAACTCTGAGACTGCATATACATAGACATGTGTATGTGTCTGTATTTACATGCATGCATAAAAGTGAACACATAGCCTTCTTCATGTAGAAATTTCCATGACTACACACATCATCTATTTACACATATATACATATATCTATTTTTATATTCACATACATATTTATATATTTACACACACACATACTTATTACTTGAACTGACATACAAATTATGCAGCTTTTCACTATTTCAGAAGGATTCCTACTTACAACTGAATTTTAGTAAAGGCAACATGTAAGAATAATGTCTGCTGAATTTAGGGTAATGCAACCTTTGGGTCAGAATGGTTGGACATGAAATAAAAATGGAGACACCCAACAAAAAAACTACAAAAATAAGCACTCAACATGGTACAGTGTAATAGATGATATGCAATCATCAGAGTTTGAGGGATGTAAACATTCACAAACCACAAATACATGTAAAAGAAAAAGGAAGTGATGAATGAAATTCATTTGCACTCCATCTAAATCATATCAACACTGGACTGGTTTTCTGACAATTTACATACAATTGCAGCAGCATATATGGGACAAATATTGACTTCAATAAACAATAAACTGTCTACATATTGAAAAGTGACCTATTTCAGCAAATGCATTAAAGGTATTGGTTCTAGTCGATGACTGAGGTTTGTTTACATTGCTGAATTCAATACTACTCACTCCCTGATCAAACGTTCATTCTGATTTCATCCTTCAAAAGCTTTAAAATACCAGAAGAGTAATTTGCTGCCCTTGTAAACCAAAGGAAATCTTTTAAAGAACTAAAGTCCTGTGAACTTCTACTTCAAGATATATTGTCCCATTGACCTAACTTCAGGTGATGATATTCATGTTCCTAAGACTACCAGGTGCTAATGAATGTGATTGGGATACCAATTTACATTGATTGTGACAGACATAATAAATCAAGAAAACATTGTAATTTACAAAAAAAAACAAAAAACAATAAGAAGTCAACAGTTAATGAATGTCCACTTACATTTTTTGTAGTGATTGACATGAATATGCTCCACCAAATAATGTGATGAGGATATGATGTTTTAATGGGGGGTCAAGCATTTCAGACAACCTGAACACAATATCACTCATTATCTTAGAGCACCTAGTTCACATGCATGAAACTACTACAACAAACACAGCAACAGCATGTTCGATATTAGTCCTACACACATACACAAACAGAGCAAGACAGGTGAGACGGGGAGTGAGAGAGGCCCCATATGAGGGAGGTAAAAGTTAGGGGTGGGGACACAGCACAAATCCAAATATTAAAGGGACTCCATAGGAAACGACAGTTACACCGCCTTTTAAATGCTCGGAGCTCGCTAGACCCCTAAGAACTACCTCTGGACCACGGATCAAACACCACAGTCTCCCCTAACAAGTCAATATTTAAACATAAACAATTGTGTTTTGGGGGAAGCCTAAACATGGATGGTTCTTCCCCCCCGACATCGTAATTATATATGGAGGGGGATTCTGAATAACGTATAAGACACCGCTGAATGCATATCTGAGAAAGGGAACAGAGGGCACAACAGTCCTCCTCACAGACATTATCTAGACGATGATGAACCTGTAACCAATATTCAAGGGAAGCAGGAAGAGAGGGAGAAGTCATCGGCCTACGTTGCTGATGGCTGCCGAGTGTCTGCTTAGTGGCTCGGCCGTCCCCAAAACACACCACCGCTTAACACCACATTTTCCAACTTTCCACCTTCGATTGACCACTTTACAACACACGGGCTATATCTTCGATTCACTACGAATGGACACCTGATGTTACAGGGAGATATAAAGCTCACTGTGCTTACTTTTCGCCATTAAAACAGTCTATGGCCGGGCGACGTGGTACTCGGCAGCCATTCCGCGGGTAACACTGAAGGGCCGCTAGCCTCCACCCGGGACCCCGAGAACCATCTCACTCCCCCACATATATTTCCTTCTCTCCTGCACCACAAACTATCACTGCATCATGTATTGCATTACCTCAGAATAAAATCCGCCCATACACTTACCCGTCAATTTTCTGAGATAAGAGGACGCTGAATTAATCCTCAAATCATATCGCAAAATAAACTTCCAGCCAAAAGGTGTGGCGTTGGCTGGCTGAATTGCCAAATGTCGTCATTTTAAAGTTTCCACCCTCGTCGAAAATAAAATATATTTGACTATATTTCCCGTTTAGAAGTTCTTATAGCATTTGTTCTTATGAGTACATGAATTCTGATGACAGTTCAGGAGACTATGTTAGATAAGAATGCCGAGCTCCCCCGGGTGGCCACAGGCCAAGTTTGGCTCGCCTGTCGGGCTCGTCGCGGCCGGACACACGCACAGACAGACACACGCGCTCCTCTCGCCGATTTGCTACGTAGCTGAGCGCCGAAGCTCCCCGAGTCCCCGCCGCTGCCTCAAGAAACTGGCAACTGTCGCACGCCCCGCTCTACACATTCCATAATCCTATCTCAACCCATACTAGCTCAAAAAACACCGCTGATGCTTAGGGGAAGCCCACCCGGAGTCACGCCGAAATGCAGGCTATTTCCGAAGCCAAGGTCTTTCAATGGTTAAATCACCTGGATGGCGATAAGGGTTTATTAATAAACAGGAAGACGCTGGGAGAGTATATTACATTGTTGAACATATCTCGTAAATATTTCCAGGCGAGATTGGTGGCTGCACGTTCATAAAAAGAGGATATCGCTGGCGAGGTATCCTGGTAGTAATACAATCTGGTTTTAATGCATTCCACAGTTGTTTGTTGTATTATGTTTGAAGTTGGACTTGCTGGTGGAGACATGAGTGATGGAGAATGTAGCAACGCCTGCGCTCAACTGATCCAGGATAGCAACAGTCTTACGCTGTCGCCCTTGCATCCTTATCGATTCGCAAATATTACTACGAAACTATTCATAACTAATTTTCGCCACTCCAGTTCTGGTAGTTAGTACAGAAGCATGGGAGACGATCCAAGCCCCACGAACCCGGCGGTGGCAACACCACCAACATTTATCCCACGAATTAAAAAAATCCAGGTTACACATAAACATAAGCTAATATGCAAATAAGGCAGAATTGCGCTCTGAACGTGTGGTCGTGCCGGGGACAGTGGGCCATGCACAGGCGTTGCACGGCAGCAGCGGCGGATGCTCGCTTCAGACGCACGACACCACAACCACACAGGTGCAGTGCGACCCTCTCGGCCCCTAACACCACCACCATGCTCCGTCTCTGGTGGTATTTATCCGCCGTACACTCGTGTCTGTATGCTGCTGGTCACGGTGGATGCGTTTCGCTATGTTGTACCTCTGAAGTAACCTGTGGATATGCTTTTTTTTTGGCTTAACTATATAATTCGTATCCGATTGAGACAATGACTTCGCTGTCACCGATATAATAAGGCTCTAATCTGTACCCATTAAGCCGGAGATACAGATTCAAAATCGGAAGCAGTACTCCAGCGTTGAGTAAAATGTACCCTACGTACTTTTATTTTTTCCCGTAATTTTTTCACATACTCTGGGGCCTGCTCGGAGGATGTGAAGAATCATGGGGGGCCGGTGTAGGGGCTGACGGGAAGTAAGTTGCAGGGAACGGTGTCTGTGTGCTGGGATAAGCGGGCTGAGCTTTGCGTGTTTGGCGGTTGTAATGGCATGTTGTGAGGACAGATATTTGAAGCATGGCAACTCGGGCGTTGCTTGACTTGATGAGCGGTAATTTGATACTCAAATTGTTTTTAAATTAGCGTTAATATGTGCTATAGGGAAACCAATGATTCAGATGATGCAAGTTCTGCGTCATTTGTGATATGACAATTTTTTATCAAAATATTCTCTATTTTCCTGGTCTTCTCCAAACGACTGCGGTATTAGGAAACTGTCCGCCATGGGACCATCATATCAGACTCCACTGAATTTCATGCAAATAGTCTCGGGTTAAATTAAAACGTTCTACCATGAAGGTGTTCCAGTTCACAACAAAACTGCGAACATCATCCAATTATATGGCAAGCAGACTCATGCACTCATGCATTCATCGCCTCAATTTCCTTCACACACTGACTTAATTTCTTAATGAAGCATCCATCTCTGCGACATTCCGTTCAGTGTTGCCCTGGGCACGCTATACGAAGCAGACAAGCAAACATGGCTGCGTCCACAAGCGAAAAATCTCCAAGCAAGCACACATCTGACTCACAGAGGCGGTGTACATGTATCCATTTGTTGCATCCGGTGGTCGAATCCCTTTTGGTATCAAATTGAAAACTGTTTTTTAGTAGTCGGGCTTTCACTAGTGTTTGAATAATTAATGTTATGATTTTCTTAGTCTAAGAGAAATATCAAATTGACGAGACTGGTGTTACTCAGTAGTTTATCATTTGAGGGAGCCATATGTTTCGTTATATTTAAGTAAGGGTGTAAAGAGAACGAACGATAAATAAGATAAATAGTAACAGAAGCGTGACTTTTTCCAGGGGTGTAATGTATCACCTCTGATATTTACCCCACAATATTAAGTGACGTAGGTTATTTACGAACAAGACATCTCCATTCCTTTCTTTGGCTGGTAAATAGCTTTACCTGCTCATTTTTATTACCTGGAAAACTATGAAAAGGATTCACTATTACAAAGATAACATATATGACATGCGTAAAATTTCTATCAGTCAACTAAAAATACAGACGTAAAATTCAACGAAAACCTGTCGCACTGTAAGATTTTCAAAATTATAACACGCATGACTTTACATGGATGTATGCCTAAATGGTTGTTTATGGCTGATTGAATATATCCACTGCAGTTGTAAACAAAGTATGTGCACTCGAGCGCTAAAATTCACATATGTTTACATATAACTATCTGTCTTTCTACCTATCTATATATATATAGCCATCTGTCTACCTACTTATCTATATTTATAGCTATCTATCTACCTATCTATATCTATCAGTTTAACTGCCTATGTACTTATCTTCTATCTATCAATGTATATTACATATACATATATACAGCGTGTGTGTGTGGGTGTGTGTGTGTGTGTGTGTGTGTACATATATATATATATATTTATATATATATATATATATACACACACCTGTGCTGCCATGGCACAGGTGGTAACCCACTGACTGCAGTTGATTAGGAAGTGTATCCAATCAGGCAAGATTGGTACTGGCAAATGACCTCTCAATAATGAATTGAGAGACCTAAGTCCTGCAGTGGAATGAATAGCTGTGGAAAAAAAAGCAAAAAAAAACATCCATGTATGTATGTCTATTCATCTAGTCATATTTAAATAATCACATATGATATAAATCATGATGTGAATATATGTAGACAGGCTACCTGCGTCCATTTCACCGATTATCCGTTCAGTCACTAAAAATTTTATGTTTCATTATAAAAAATCGCGTCTTTCATTTACATGTCTTTGTGTATTTGTGACATGCCGGAGTAAGTTTGATAACGCCGTAATTAATATACTGTTAGATATACACTGTCCACACATTTTGTGTTTGTAGACAAAATTGTCATTATTTCTACTTAATTTCAACAGAAACATGCTTGTAGATATGAATATACAGGTTTATTTTATCGTTTTTAGAACACAAAAGCGATCGTAATCAGATATTCCGAGTTGAATTCTTGGGTGTTGTGTAGGCACCAAACAATATGCCATTGTGGTATTAATAGTAAAGCCAAAGACAATTTTCGAATTTCCCTCAGCCATTCCGTTTGATAATATGCATTATAATATTCAGTAACGCCATCTATATGAACTTGGTTTTCATGATCATACATGGCTGCACCGACAGACAAAACGGGTGTGTTTCGGAGAATTACCAGTTTTCGTGATTTCATTTCCGAAAAGAAAGTGAGGTTGGAATATAATGCTATCACGGATGCCGAAAAAAAATTCTGGGATGATATATTAGCTATAATCATTGGAATAAAACATTTATTCGCAGCAGGATAGGCTGGCAGCGTTAAGAAAATACTTAATGTTTTGTGGTTTGCTGTCACTAAATACCTATTGCGAAATCCAAGCATTTTTTAGTGTTGTCTTTATTGTACAATATTCCTTTTAACGATCGAAGCCACCCAGTAACCCCTATTTAACGAATGGATACACTCAGCCTTCCTGTCTTAACGAACGACTCTAGTATTCCCGTATAAGCTTCAGGTATGGAGAGAAATAATTAGATTTTCCAGTTACGAGTGGCATCGTAATAGTGCATTATCAAACGTTACGTTAATTCTTTTTCGTTCTCTTTTCATTAATATCCGTTTTCTGTGCATGCATTTTTGCTAGGGTGTTTTATATTATTTGAAGTCTTGTTCCCAAACTACACATTACTGTGTATAATATTTCCCAGACATGTTTCAGCATTATATTCTTGTACTTTCATATTCTGTTTAGTCCTTTATGTCCGAATCAAAATGATCAATTACTTAGCTGAGTTGTAGAATGTGGATTCCTAAGATCTAAGAAGAACTCTAGGATATACCTTAATATTTATTCATGAATATATATATATGGATAAACAGAGCATAAATCTGCGTACTCGAAAACGCAATAAAAGAGGTTAGCCGGAAGTAAATACTGACGGGATACACCCAAAGAGAATGGGCCATAGTAACAGTGTGTTATAAAAGTATTTGGTTTAATAAGATACTGAAATAAAATATAAAACGTGGAACAAAATACTATTTGATATAGTGGAAGGATTTCGTGTACTTGACTTAATAAGACAAATTGGATTATGTGCCCGAGACAGAAGTTGTGATATGAAAATTTGAAGCAACAGAGAGGTTACGTGATAAAATGATACACGGTATTTTGTTTCACTCGCTGGGACGTTAGGCCGAAATATTCATCACTGACATTTCTGTGTTTAAAAACGACATACAAAATAGAACGAAGATCACATTTATAACTCAGAAATATTAGATAATAAACTACTTTATTAACATCGACAACAGACATACAACGTGACGGGTAAACTAAAAGAGTGAAGTAAACCTTCCGCGAAACGTTAAGTATTGCGCCACATTGTAAAACGTTCTGATCGCGTCCGGTGTTTTGCACATCGTGATACATGAATTGAAAGTGTTTTAAATTAGACACTTCTTTTTTTTTTTCTTCAATACTTTCGGAATTAATTTCTTGAACAAGGGATGAAGTCTTGTGGTGCAATCATATGGCAAATATCTCTCCAGTTTATTTCTAAGTGAACATCCGGCATCGCGATTTATGTGCGCAGCTCACTATGCTTATGCTCAAAACAAAATATACACGCATGCATACACAGACGCCATTATATAGATGGACAGCTAACTGAAAGTTGGTGAAATCTACTTTGTACCTAATTTGGTGTGTGTGTGTGTGTGTGTGTGTGTGTGTGTGTGCGTGCGTGCGTGCGTGCGTGCGTGCGTGCGTGTATTCATTCATATATCTTTATCTATGTATCACTCTATCTCTCTCTCTCTCTCTCTCTCTCTCTCTCTCTCTCTCTCTCTCTCTCTCTCTCTCTCTCTCTCTCTCTCTCTCTCTCTCTCTCTACACACACACGCGCGCACACACACATATATACATATACATATATATATATATACATATGTGTATATATATACATATATGTATATGTGGAGAGATAGACAAATACACAACACACACACACACACACACACACACACACACACACATGTGTGTGTGTGTGTATGTATATATATATGTGTGTGTGTGTGTGTGTATGTGTGTGTGTGTGTGTACACACACTCACACGAGTGGCACAGTACCTTGACCCATGCCAAAGTAAACCTTGCCACCGGTTGACGGTTCACCTTCATTATTGTAAACATACTTAACAATAAATTATGTTAATTTCATTTGGCCAGATAAGGTTCCAAAAGAATCGATATATTTATTTTTTATAGTTGTCGTATTCTTGAAATATTTATTCTCATTTACATTGTTTAGCAGTATCATTCAATGTCATACCTTCATTTTTATTAATGCAGGTCAGCGACTCCATCAGTAATCAATTCCAACAAAATAACAGATTTCTTAGTCTTCAATACTCAGTCGGTATTTCAGGTCTAAACAGAGGACCCAAGTGGTCTCAAAGAAATAAACGGGAAGACTCGCAAAGGTTAAACTATGTTTTTATATAATTCTGATGTGTGTGTGTGTGTGTGAACGTGTATAAGCACATACATGTATACCACGTGTCTTGTTTATCTATCTACCTCTGTCTAACTTTATATGTATGTATGAATGTATGTGTGTGTGTGTATATATGTGTATATATATATGTATTTATGTATGAATATATTTGATTATTTATATATAAATGTATGTATATTAAGATATTTATTCATATAAATATATATATATATATAAATGTAAATATATGTACACACACACACACACACACACACACACACACACACACACACACACACACACACACACACACACACACATATATATATACGTGTGTGTGTGTGTGTGTATAAATGTAAATATATAAGCACATATATATATATATATATATATATACACTACTGGCCAAAATTAACCGGCCACTATTTCACTTTTAGCTAAATTCTGATTCAAGGTTCAATTATTAGCCTGGCAATATTGCAAACGCAATGATATTGATAGAATATCAATAGCAATGTGTTGAGGGATAGTTTGATATATATTTAGGCTTATAACTTCTCAGTTTGTCTAATAATATAGAGATTTTTGAATTGTGGAGCGAGAAACACTAAAAATTTACAGATTATTGGCAAACTTTGAGATTGCCAAACAGCCTCGTTTGGACTAGCCTCGCTTTGCTTTTGGATCCTTGTTGCCTGGATACTCATAACAAGCACCCAGTGACCAAGCTTCTGCAATTTTCATCGATTTTTCAACGTTTTTACTGCAGTTTCTCGAATTTTTGTTGTAAGTAAATATTTTTTCATCTTGAAATTGTGCTTTAATTCTTATTTGAAGTTTTTGAGGCTTTAAATTGAAAATAGATCGTCTTAGGACACTTTTGCAAGACTTAGGCCTATTTAAAGATGATTTTGCTTGTCAGGTTATGATGGCTCCAGTTCCTAGACTGAGTATTGAAGACAGGATGAGAGTAGTTGTTCTCCATGAGGAAGGCTACAGTTACAATAAAATTGCCCAAAAGTTGAAAATTGCAAGATCCACTGCTCAGCAGATAGTGAAGAAGCACCAAGAAACAGGCACAGTGAAGGACAGGGAAGGCAGAGGCAGAAAGAAGATCACCACAAAGAGAGAAGAAAGAGTTATCATCAAGGAGGCACTAAGAGACAGAAGGAAAACATCAAAGTCATTAGCAAATGGGCTAAGAGATAATTTTAATATCAATGTTAGTGACAGGACAGTTAGAAGAAGGCTTCTGCAAAGTGGATTAAAGTATTGTAGAGCAAAGAAGAAACCATTGTTGACAGAGAAGGCAAGGAATAAGAGACTGCAATGGGCAAAAGCGCACACTGACCAAGATTGGAGCAAAGTTGTTTTTAGTGATGAGAGTAGATTTTGCCTTGTCAGTGACAGGCCAGTATCAGTAAGGTGGAGAAAGGGTGAGGAATACCTTCCTGAATGCCTCAATCCTACTATGAAACATGGAGGTGGTGGAATTATGGTCTGGGGCTGCATAACTAGCAAAGGAGTTGGCCGACTTTACAAGATTGATGGGACGGTGAATGGGGAATATTACATAAAAATTTTGAAATACTGTGCTATTCCATCTCTTAACCACCATTTTGATGATGGAGAAGCAGTATTCCAACAGGATAATGCTCCCTGTCACACTGCAAAGGCTGTTCAAACTTGGATGACCAAGAATAAGCTGAAAGTTTTGCCGTGGCCAGGGAACAGCCCAGATATGAACCCCATAGAGCATGTTTGGGACTTTATTGATGATAAGATCAAGTCTATTCATTTTAAAAACAAAGATGAACTATGGGAAAGGATAAAACTTGAGTGGAACAGAATTCCACTAGATTATTTGTCTAAGTTGTACGAAAGTATGAAACGCAGGGTAGATGCTGTTTTGAAATGTAAAGGTGGTTCAACCAGATATTAGCATCTTATATCATGTTGAATATGTTTAAATTGTTTCATATGACCTCTCTGATCCTTTATTGACTGTTTTTAATAAGAAAATCATTAAAGATCCTGATAATTTTATAGTTTTAATGAGAAAATTTGCCAATTTCTTGGTTTTCGAGGGGCGGCTGGTTAATTTTGGCCAGTAGTGTATATATAATCATATACACATATGTTCTTATATTGACCATCCACGTACCCTACACGAGTTACGACCACCCAAACCTAGAAACAGGCAGCATGATAGTGTAGCGTGATTTGATACAGGATTGATCGAGGGGATAAACATGCCAAGTATGTGCATCAGGTATTGTCAACAGGTTGGCAGAACCACACAGGGTTATTTCCTCACTCCTATTCACGCCTCTCTTTCTATCAATGTCTGTCTCTTCTGTCATCAGTCTCCATCTCTCTCTCTCTCTCTCTCTCTCTCTCTCTCTCTCTCTTTCTGTTTGCTTGTCTGTATGGCGCTGAATCTAACTGCTGGAATGAACCTGAAGATATTCATTCTCATTCATACCTTTTCTATACACACACGCATACACGCGCGCGCGCGCGCGCGTGTGTGTGTGTGTGTGTGTGTAGGTGTGTGTGTGTGTGTGTGTGTTTGTTTGTGTGTGTGTGTGTGTGTATGTGTATGTGTATGTGTGTATGTATATACATTATATATATATATATATATATATCTATATGTTTATATATAAATCATTATGGTTTAAGACACACACACACACAGAAACACACACACACATATACATATATATATATATATATATATATATATATATACACACATATATATGCATGTTCATATACATATACATATATATATATATGTGTATGTATATATATATATTATATATACATACATATATATATGCATGCATATGTATGTATATACATACACACACACACACACACACACACACACACACACACACACACACACACACACACACAAATATATATATATATATATATATATATATATATATATATGCATGCATATGCATATACATATATACATATATATATATATATATATATGTATATATAAATATACATATGTATTTATATATATATATATTCATTTATATATATATTTACATATATATATATTTATATTATATATATATATTTATATTTATATATATTCATATATATATATATATATATGTGTGTGTGTGTGTGTGTGTGTGTGTGTGTGTGTGTGTGTATGTGTGTGTGTGTGTGTGTGTGTGTGTGTGTGTGTGTGTGTGTGTGTGTGTGAATCATTAGAACTTAAGAAATCGTTATAAACATATATGTTCCTAAATCTTACTCAGGTAAGCTGGTTCTTAAAGGTAAGTTAATTCTTATCATAAATTGAATGGTATTTCTTTTCAAATATATGGCAAATATCAATATCAGGCTACTGCTATGAAAAACCTAAGATGGTTTATTTTTGCTGCATTTTATGCATAACATCGAGGTCTAGCAATTCTTGCAGTTCGGTTGCATTTTCCGAAATAAAAGTGTGTCATTGCAAACACAAACGTCTCCTTGCAAACTGGAGCTCACTAGTGGTAAGGCAACTGCATTTACGAACTGCACCAGTCCATACATGATTGCAGCATCCTTAGCCAGTATCTGACATTCAGATAATGGGCACCAAGACGATTATATTTTTTGTAGTATCGTCAACGCTTTCCATCCATCAAGATTATCAGTTGCCCTACTGTAGATTTCTGCTCCAAGGCATCATTTCTTAAAACCACTACCTGACCCACAGTGACGCTATCCTGACAGTGAGATGAAAGAACAAGAATATGGTCGTCCTGAGCAACGACCTGGCCTGAGCTGTCAGCGCATACCAACGGCGTTCTAAAATAGACAAAGGTATCGACTGTCTCCATGAGATCGAGAACACCTGTATAACTAATACATGTGGTACACGCATTAGAACAATATGCTGGAACACCTCTGTCACAGCCTTATGAGATCGTAGAGGTGGTATTTGAGGATGTTTGCACATGCACTGGATATCTCGAACGGCCAATACTTAGCTCTGCTTCAAAAGAGAATGCAAGGCTGTGGGTGAGACCGAGTTGGACCTGGGGGCTCTCCGGGAACAGGTGCTCCAATACATCAACTAAAATACATGGGAGCTTCTTGATGTATTTTGCGGGGGTCTGGTGGGTATTGATGAGTGATCATTTGTCTCCATTTCTTAATTTCTAACTGTTTGTGTCTTAATTTCTAAATGTTTATTTGTGCCCTAGACTGGCGAGGCCTCAGAAGTAGGAGCTTAACGAACTATTGACATCACACCTGATAATTCGAATATGGTCTACTTTCACGTCTATAGGATGGTAAAAAATGTGATTTTCTCTTAATTCTCGAACCATTTCTCTAAGTTCTGCTAAATTTCAGGCACACTTTTTACATACAAATGGTACCTCATTAACGAACTTGTTTCCTCGTGCCTATTAAAATTGTCTAGCACAAGACAACAAACACGAGAACACAATAAGACAGTTAAGAAAGCAACAGATCCTGATAAGTTTGCCATGACATTTACTGTGGATCTTGCTGTAGAAGTGGAAGCTAATAGTAAAGGTTTGAATACGAACAATAAACAACTTGAATTATATTTAATTACTGTTACTTATATTCTAACTGTTGTATAAAACTGAATATTGTTTAAGATATATTTTCTAGCATGAGGCCAGCAAGTTCAGACTATTCTAAAATAGCACTTATTGAGAAACAACCCACCCTGCCGTACGATCTTTGTGATAATGGCTCTTGCTGGACACCAAACAAGATAACGAAGTCGATAAAACACATTTTTGAGTGTGTAAAAACCTAACCTCTCTCTCTAGTACTCTCTCTCTCTCTCTTGCTCTCTCTCTCTTGCTCTCTCTCTCTCTCTCTCTCTCTCTCTCTCTCTCTCTCTCTCTCTTCTCTCTCTCTCTCTCTCTCTCTCTCTCTCTCTCTCTCTCTCTCTCTCTCTCTCTCTCTCTCTCTCTCTCTCTCTCTCTCTCTCTTTTCTCTTTCTTTCTCTCTCTCTCTCTTTTTTTTTCTCTCTCTCTCTCTCTCTCTCTCTCTCTCTCTCTCTCTCTCTCTCTCTCTCTCTCTCTCTCTCTCTCTCTCTCTCTCTCTCTTCTCTCTTTCTCTCTCCCTCTTTCTTTTTCTCTCTCTCTCTCACCCTCTCTCTCTCTCACCTCTCTCTCTCTCTCTCCCTCTCTCTCTCTCTCTCTCTCTCTCTCTCTCTCTCTCTCTCTCTCTCTCTCTCTCTCTCTCTCTCTCTCCTCTCTCTCTCTCTTTCTCTCTCTGTCTCTCTCTCTCCCTCTCCCTCTTCGTCTCACTCTTAACCATCCTCTCCCTCTCCCTCTTCGTCTCACTCTCTTCTCACTTTCACTCTCCTTCTCCCTTTTATTCTCAACCTCACTTTCACTCATCCCCTCCATCTCCCTCCTATTATCCCCTCACTCTCTTACTCTTCTTCTCACTCTCACTCACCCTCTCCTTCTCCCTCTTCTTCTCAATCTCACTCTCACTTGTCCTTTCTCTCTCCCTCTTTTTCTCAATCACACTCTCACTCACCCTTTCCCTCTCTTCTTCTTACCCTCACTCACCCTTTCCCTCTTATTCCCCATCTCACTCTCACTCATCCCCTCCTCTTCCCTCTCCCTTGTTTCCCTCACCCTCACGAGTGCCAGCCTAGCGGGAGCTGACCCAAGGGGGGCCTGCAACAAGTGCTTTGTGTCATCGCTTTTCATAACAGGCAGCGCGGTGGTACTTTTGGGGAAACAATGGCCTCTGCGCCAGGGGGGGCAACTAGAACATTTGTGCATTTCACAACTGCTACAACACCTGCATTAAAGTTAGACATGTGTGCCTGTGCTTATCTGTACGAGTCGATTTATTTATGTATGTATTTATGTATGTATGTATATCTCCGGTCCCTCCACTCTCTCTCTCTCTTTCTGTCTATATGTTTATTTATCTATCTCAATCTCCATTTCTCTCTCTCTCTCTCTCTCTCTCTCTCTCTCTCTCTCTCTCTCTCTCTCTCTCTCTCTATCTGTGTGTGTGTGTGTGTGTGTGTGTGTTTGTCTGTTTGTACATACGAATAAATATGTGATTGTCTGTTTGTCTTTCTATCTGCCTGCCTGTCTGTCACTCTGTCTTTCTATCTGCCTGCCTGTCTGTCACTCTGTCTCTCTTTCTGTGAATACATATGTACATACATCTGTGAACATATGAGGCACACCTACTGAAGTACACATACATTTGTATGTCTGCGTGTGTCTATGTATATAAGTGAGTGCCATATGTTCTTCGTGCTTTAAGGAAACCCTAATATGACAGCGCTTTCGCCAATAGATAAAGGAGAGGGAAGATTTACATGAATATAGTACCTTCTAAATGTAATTATTCTAACGGAGAATTAGACAACCACGCACACTCTGCAATCCTAGACACAACCCTGCACATTCACGTCTTAATCTTGTCAGCAGACCAGGGGCAAAGTCAGCCGTCCATAACCTCTATAAACTACACCATTATCCAATATTTATACACGAACACAGTTTCTACATCTAAATATATTTTTACTGGTGTGATCACAACAAAAATATCTTATACGTTGCTTAAGCCTCTGTTTGACGAGATCAGTCACTTGTTGGTTTGTGGTGTATGTCAGCTGTCATCTGGTGGAGGTGTATGGATAAAGACAGCAGGAGTCTCATTCTAAACCTTGTATACAAACAATAATCTTGCATCAGCGAGAT
>NC_061840.1:27378665-27386165 GCF_019202785.1 Penaeus chinensis
ATCTGTATTTTTTATTATTTTATTCTCAAGAGAATTATTTTTACTGCGACCACCATCATCATCATCATCATCATCATCTTTATCATCATTATCATCATCATCATCACCATCATCATCATCATCATCATCATCATCATCATCATCATCATCATCATCATCATCATCATCATCATCATCATCATCACCATCACCATCACCATCACCATCACCATCACCATCACCATCATCATCATCATCGCTAGTATTATTAATAACATTACGCTTATTGTTATTTAATGTATTTGTGTATTTACCACCAAGACACATGTCTTGCTGGACATAAACATGGCCGAGTTGATGATCCTAGGTCTTCATTGGCAGAATGTGAAAATGACAGATTTTCCTTGGTGACTCATCAGCTGGGAGAGGGAGAAGAAAGAAGAAAGAGGAGAAGAAAAGGAGGAGAGGGAGAGGGAGAGTGAGAGGATAGGAAGAGAGAGAGGAGAGAAAAGAGGGAGAGGGAGGAGAGAAAAGAGAGAAAGAGGAGAGAAAAGAGAGAGAGAGGAGAGAGAAGAGAAAAGAGAGAGAGGGGAGAAAAAAGAGAGGGAGAGGAGAGAAAAGAGAGGGAGAGGAGAGAACAAGAGAGAGGAGAGAAAAGAGAGAGAGGAGTGAAAAGAGAAAGATAGAGATAGATAGACAGACAAATAGATAGATAGATAGAGAGAGAGACAGAGAGATCCTCGTTCTTTCACACCCCCTCACTGGTGATTCATCCGGTAGTGAACTAAGCCACTCTACTCATCTTTCAAACAATTTCCTCAGTCTTATCAAAGTACTTATCTTAGAACGGTAGCACAGCCTCCTATATCTGAGGGGATGCCTAACTTTGATTCATCTTCCCTCCCCTACTCTTGGATTCTGTTGTATATTTCCCAATGATCTTCCATACATTTATTATGAGGTTATCTATCCCCTCCAGTTCTGTAATGAGAACAGCTCGAGTTCTTTGTAGTGTTCCCGGTTATTAAGTTAATTTAGGGTGAAATCTTTAGCCTGTCCGGGTTATATTATATATGCTGTATAATCTAAGGCCATACTAGACACGGATGTTTAAATCTTATGAGTCATTATTGTTTTCTATGATAGGATGAAATGCCCTGGATATTTTGTTATAAAAGCTCTTAACATACATGCACTTACAATTGCTCCTTTAAAACTGCGTGTTTAAATGACTGGAGTTTGTAGAATAGCTAATTAATAGACCTAGTCTTTAATATTTATTATTTTCATCAGAGAGTAATGTTTAGTGATCGACTATTTCGAAAGCTTTTCCGAAATCTAATCGCAGGGCACTAATTTTCAGTTACGTCCTGAAATACGTTTTCACAGTCTATCAGAATTTCGTACGTGCAAGTTCTATCCCTCTGGATTTTTACCACCTTTTAAATGTTAGTGTTAATTGGTCTGTATGTGTTTGGTTTGACCTTTTTTTTTTTATATGGGAAGGTACTTTTCTCCTTTATTGTATTCGGGATAATTTTCACGTTTAAAGACTTCCCCCATAAAGTTGTTTGCAATTTCAGTGTGAAGTTAAAAAAGGCCCAACTACGGAATTTTAAGCATTGTGCTATTATTACATCATTAAATATCCTTTTGTCACGAGTGAGATAGATTGGGTTTTAGCTTTTATCACCGATAGTTTTAAGATGTAGTTCAGGGTCGGTTATCAGTGTTTTAGTTAGAGCAGATAGTTTAGTTTGTATTAAACCCTCTTTGCATCGGTTGATAAAACACCCTCGCTTTCAATTTCCATCCGTCTCTTCATTTTGATGTTTGCATGGGAGAAAGATTTTGTTCTTAACAGCTTTCCCTTTTTATATATCTTTTGATTCCTTTATCTGTAACTTATTATTATCATTATTATTATTATTATTATTGTTATTATTATTATTATTATTATTATTATTATTGTTACTATTATTATTATTATTATTATTATTATTATTATTATTATTATTATTGTTATTATTATTATTATTATTATTATTATTATTATTATCATTATTATCATTATTATTATTATTATCATCATTATTATTACTATTATGTTGTTCTCGCCAGTTGTCATATATAATACATTTACTCAAGTTTCAATATATCATCAAGTGGACACAGTTCTTTATTTTTTTTAATGCTTTTGTTAATGATTTACCTTTTTTTCCTATTCGATTTGCTCGTAGACGGAATTCACAGATTTATGGTAAATCCCTACTTTTGCACCATTCACATCTCTTTTCACTTCTTTCAGAAATTAAATTTGTTCCCCTTTTGTGTAAATGTTGGCTTATCTGTCACTAGCAATATTTCGATTTTCCGATCTTCGCCCCCCTCCCCCCCGTGTTTTCGTGTAGTTTTGTGAACCCTTTTGTCTGTAGGTCCTGGACTGTCCATTTCCCTAAGGGAGGTGCATTTTCTTTTTAGATATTCAAATTCATCATGTTTTCCTTTCTTGCATTTTAACCTAGCTGCCAGGGCATTTTGCTTTGCAGTTTCCTCTTGCTTGCAGTTCACTAGTCGTCTTTGCAGCTTTAATTTCATTTGGAACATTTTCTGCATTCTTAGTTTCACACTTAATAGTATTTTACTCGGGGGGCCTCGCGACAGAAATTTCGCATGGAGGATTTGGATTTGACTATGCGTTCTTTCAACAGGTATTTTTAAAAAGATGTTTTCCTTCACGCGCAAGCTCACACGCATATGCGCGCGCACACACACACACACACACACACACACACACACACACACACACACACACACACACACACACACACACACATATATGTATGTATGAATGTACATATATATATGTATGTATGTTTAAGAAACCTATAAGTACTTCTTACGCTTTCCATCAACTCTTTTTGTAAATATTTCATCATACTGTATAAGTATGTTCTTTGTCTCACAGGACCCTTAAATTCTCACCCAATGTTATAAGTCGTTTTCTCTGTTGGTTGGTGGACGTTTTTCACTCACATACATGCATGGGTTACTCGACCCTCGACACTGGAAATCAAGGACATTAGATATCATTTAGCTAACTTCATCTCATTTTGTCAAGAAAAGATGGAACGTATTCTGGATATTGCTTGGACGGACTGCTTCAACTTTAGAATCTCGTGTATAAATTGAGATTAATATCGTCATTACTCATATTTGCAAATTTCCACACTGCGTTTTGCTATGCCTTTATGTTTTAGCGATTCAGGATAATTGAACTGACATATATTTGATAAGCAAATGATAAAAAAACGAAGCCAGATTGGAATATCCATTCCTCCCTGATCTACTCTTCCTAAGTGCACGATTACAGCTGTGCCCTTGGTGGTGTAACAACCATTATGAGTCGAAGCTGTTAAATAGATTGAATAGGACTTCAAGTTCTCAAGTTTCAATGATTTCAGACAGCCAAATGGGCCATAGATATAACCAACACAACTAGTAAAACTAATAACACAACCCGTACGAAGCCATTAATGGCCTGTATAGCTGACAGACTACCTAAATTAGTAATTAAGCAATTGGCTGTGAATTGGCCTGACTAAAAGATGCATTGGCTCAATGATTAGCCTGCGCCTCAACAAAGAGACATAATACAGGCATAAGAGTGAAGAAAAGGGTACCGAATAGAATGTTATTTCGACAAGAATCAAATATTGCTTCATAATTATATTTCAAAATAATAATAATAATAATCAACAGTCATGCATTGTACTCAGAGGTTTGTAAAATGTTATAGGGACAAGAACCAAAATACCGCTACATAATAATATTGTAAAAAGAGAAACTATTCAACTAATCATCCATTGTACTCGGATTTTTGTAAGTGAGTTGATAAAGGAGATTAAGAAGAACACCGCTTAGTGATGCCTTGGAAAATCTTTGAACTTTCGCAAACGTACTGTACATTAAACAAATCCTTCTCACCCATGTTATTATACTCGAAACTTCTCTGATAATATTAGAAGGAAACAGAGGAATCTCTTCGTGATGTCTGGGTCACATGGAGCAAATAAGCCGTGAGTTGAATTTTAAATGGATTTAATCTTACAGTCTTTTGGTTATTAGTTGTTGACAATGGGAACGGGGACTTAAAAGGTGGACTTGAAAATACAGCTAATAGTACTCTTAGTATCAGTTAAAAATGCTGTGCAATGCGAAGAAATGACTTTCACATATAACTCTGTATGTTAACTATAATGTGTAAGCTATAGTACACTATCCTGAATGGTTTTATCTGTATTAAAAAGTATAATGGAGACCGCTCAGCTACCATGACTTATTATTATTATTATTATTATTATTATTATTATTATTATTATTATTATTATTATTATTATTATTATTATTATTATTATTATTATTATTATTATTTTATTCTCACAGGCAGAAGAGGAAAAAGGATGAATCTGATAATGGTTACAGAGAGGACAAGCAGAGGAACCATAGACATTCTCCCGATAAAAGAAAGTGCATTTCGCCTTCAGTCAGTTCTGAAAAGTGTTTTGCCGTGCATCCTCGTAACAAGTACAATACGTCAGCTCCAGCTCTGAGGAAACCGATGTCTGTTGGAGATTTCTGCTTGGATGAGAATCGAATGTTTTGCCACGATAAAAGAAACCTTCATTTTATCAATGTTAATTGGCAAGAGTCTAAGAAGGTAAGATTTTAGGTGCCTTATCCAAAAATCTTTATAGATCATTTGATTTTAACAATGCATTATTCTTGTATAATGTGTTGAACAATTTCAATAGAAACAGAAATTCCACATGACCATAAAGTCTGTGTTTTTACCAACAGGTTGATTTCGACCTTAATATTGCAATGGATAAAATGATCAAAAAGAACTTTCAAGAAACGCGAAAAGAAAAACTTGACCGTCTCCTTCAGTGGATTCTTCAGGATAAATACAAATTCCACACGAGAGATTCGGAAGGCAAGCCATTACAGTGGTAAGGTTTAGGAATATTTAACAACGAATGTCATCATTGTTTGTAAGTGTCAATATTTGCAAGAAAAATATTAGGGATGACAAGGAATATGTTTTCTTTTAAGGAATAATTTTCTTGGACAGTAAAATTTTTATGTTATATGTTACAATTCTTTTAAGGAAAGTATTTTTCTGAATATTTATTTAATAACATAACATATTGTACTACTATGAGGGAGTAGTGAAAAAAAAGTTATATTAAAGCAGAATAAGGAAATATCATGTATATGTATTGAGTCGCCTAACATGCTGAATCACAAATAGAATTGTTTCATAAAGAAGGAAAGGTTGAAGATGGTGTGGACATAGTAGTAGGAGTAGCAGGATTTGGATTATTTGAAAAACTATCAATATAAGAGATGTCATAGTTGACTAAGAAGAAAACTTAAATGTTTATGTTTTTAGAAAACTATTATGTAAGCATTTAAATATTTAGAACTGTGAAAATATGATAAATTAGAAAGCAAAGGTTGGCAGTAAAAATGCTCTTCTTGTACTGCTAATAGTACTACCATTTTCTTCTTCTTCTCAGTATCACTGAAAGTACCTCTGGTGGTTTTGAAGCCATTTTTCTAGTGGTAGTATTAATTAGAATTTTTTGGAGGATGAATTCAAAAATTGACATATATTTGAAGTATCTAAAGTTTATAGTGGAGTACAGTGTTACTAGAGTATAGTGCCATATGTACTTATGTTTGTATTATAAACTGTATCATATTTCATACCATGCAGAATTGTTTATTTTTAGTTTACTTCCAAAGAAATACCTTCTGACAAAACTGCTATAGCCACCAGTGCTAGGCTGCTTTATGTAACTGTTTTCATTATGATAATTTTTTGTAGATGTTTTAATATATTGTTTGTTATATAGCTTGTCCACAGATTTTGTCTGTTTCCGAGGCCTACTAACGGAGTTACTGTGCACACCATATGAGGGCAGAGAGGGATGGATCATTTGTGCAACCAAGTATGTAAACAGTTCTCTCAATGAATCAGTTGTAAACCTAAAGTGACATAAATTTTTAATTGATATAGTTCCTATATGCATATTGTATATGAATGTCCATAATATGTGGCTAGGAATGCTGTAATCATGAAATTTATTTTCAGGTACCGTGGGACAATATATCTCTGTGCTTATGAGACACCAGAAAAACTTGCACATCGTGAGAATGAGACAGAGGTACAGAAAAAGATGTGTTCGTGGGGCTACAAATTTGAACATTTCATGACAGAGGGTGTGTTACCCAATTACACTGCAGAGAGTTACTATGTATCAGTAACTTCTAGGTGTAAATGTTATTTCCTGTTTATGTGTCTTTTTAATTACACTTTACTTTCTTAGAGTGTAAATTGGACCAATTCAAATATGGTTGTGGTTCCACTAACACTGCAAAAACAGAGTCAGTCAATAAGGGTCTTTTATCAAATTTCTTTAGTAATAACAGTCAGTATCAATCTCATAATTTTCTGAATTTACCTTCAAAATATGTAAAAAAAAATTTAGTGTGCCCCACAAATTGGGAGCAAATGAGTTTCTGGATGTATAGCCTTTAATCACTTGGCCTTATCAAAAACACCATATGAGATATTGTATGATAGTTTAGTTTCTAACTTTAATCCTTTTTTATTTATTTTATTTTTTTTTTTATCCTAGGTACCAATGTAAATGAAGGAATAAATGAAAATGAGGAGTACTGCTGTGTTGTGCGCTCTCGTTTGGATAACCATTCTTTGGTTTATGGAGCTGAAGTAGATGGTGCTGATCCAGAAAAGTATAAAAGCCCACACTCTGACCTTAGTGCTTTTGTGGAACTCAAGACAAGTAAAGAATTAAACACTGACAGAGATGTAAGATCACTCTACAAGTAAGTGGTGAAAAGTTCTTTATTTAGTGTTTATTAATGTTTTTGGTATATGTATTTATGTTATGCAGGCAAGAATTTATTGATAGGTACATTTACACATAGAAAATGGATGAAAACATTCAAAACTGTATGTGCCCTCAGAGTAGATAAAAATAGCTATAAAGTAGTGAGTAAAGTGTTTACTACACACATTCTAAAAAGTCTGCTACAGTTGATGTACATCATCCATAAATTATTTTGAATGTTATGTATAACAAAGCTGTGGTATGAGTTTTTGTTTTGTATTTACATGAATGGAATGAACAATAGACCAGACACCGAAACTCATCTTCACTCTTATTTCTTTCAGATTCAAACTAATGAAATGGTGGAGTCAGTCATACCTAGTAGGAATACCACGAGTTGTGGCAGGGTTCAGAGACATGGACGGACATGTGCACACTCTAAAGACTTACCATGTTACTGAAATGCCACACATAGCTCAGGTATTTTAGGGGTTTCCTTATGTATATAAATTATTTGACTTTAATCTTGATTTTCTTTATTCATAGGGAATCTCTGATTCTCTGAGGATTGTTATTGAAATATACTATTGTGAGAATA
>NC_061840.1:27393665-27411165 GCF_019202785.1 Penaeus chinensis
TTTCACTAAGCTAACTGAAGCCAAATTAATGACTCGTACCGACTCGTGCCTTCCTCGTGTCCACGTTGGATTATAGAAATATCCTTTAACACCATCTTTTATACACAAAAAAAGGAGCTTGCAGAATGGCCACAATTCTGTCGAACATCACGTATATCCACGATTATTTACCAGAAAGTATTGTTATGTATAGCCGAGCCAAGAAACGGACAATTTTACATTTGTTTAGCCGGTTTCATTTGTGTTATTGCCCAGTTTTGTCATCAACGGTAGGTGGTAGTTTTCTTAAAGGAATAAGAATGATAAGGAGAGAGAGAAGAGAGAGATAGATAGATAGAGAGAGAGAGAGAGAGAGAGAGAGAGAGAGAGAGAGAGAGAGAGAGAGAGAGAGAGAGAGAGAGAGAGAGAGAGAGAGAGAAAGAGAGAGAGAGAGAGAGGAGGAGGAGAAAGGAGAGTATATATTTTACGCATATTCATGTGTTGGTGACTCTTGGGCTAGTTTGATAAAGGAGAGAGTGAGCATAACTTACGCATATGCATGTGAGAGTTAGCTCGTTTAATAGAGAAATAGATAGACAGAAAGAGTATATATATATATATATATATATATATATATATATATATATATCTTACCTTATACAGATGTGTTTGTGTGAGATGTGAGAGAGTGTAACCAAGCTATATCTATATCATAAAATATGTATGATAATGTTGTTCTACGTACCTGTTGTTATATTCAACATGTTATACTTTTTAATATTCATATAATCTTACATGTTTGTTACATACATATCTTCTCACACACACCCTACACATCAGTCATTGCCTTTCATATTTATTTATCTCTTCGTGTCTCACTTGGTATACCAGTGTTGTGTTAGATTTTCCCCTTCCGCGAGTGCCATATATTGCTGTAACACTTACTTCTTTAGTACCATTTGTCACATGCTTAATACTTGGCTTATTTGTAGCTATTCTAAGACCTCTCTACAGGTAGACTCCCTGCATAGAACCAAGGAGAAACACCTCGCTTCTAAGACGACCATCGTAACTCCCAACTTCATTACTCTTTTAATAAAGTAAGTAAGACATCTTAGTTGTCTGCCTTACACCCCAAGCTAATCATACAATATACTTTTGTACAGTCCTACAACTGATGGTAGCAGTGGGATTGAACCCACACCTCTCCGAAGCTCTTGATCTGCAGCAACACCTGGCCCTCCCAAGCGTCAATTGTTTCGTCAGATTGTGAACTAGCCCTCTTGCTATGTCCCCAGGCCAGTTTGATCAGTCCAGCCACTCTCACTGCCTTCTGCTGATCCCTGAGGCCACTCAAATGGTGATTTATATTTTATCACCTTTTTAATATCATCAATTGTAGTGCATGTTTTTTTTTTTCAAAGAATATGAACGAGGATTGTTAAACTGTAATCAGGGTTTAATATTATCTGGAAAATGGCTCAATCAGGGAAATGCCTCAATTGTGAAGGCGTACTTTCTATGAGATTGGGTCGCGAGATTAAGGAAAAGTGTAAGAACACTGACAGACTACAGCAGAGGTTCTCAAAGGTTCCTCCTCTTTCTCCCTCTCCTCATCCTACCGCGTCTAGTACTTGTCAGCGGTGGTCGACAAATGTTTTCATTTAGAAGGACCGAAAAGTGTCACTATGCATGAAAAACGTGGAAGTTGTAAACGAAAGAACGAAATACAGAAATCTTTCAATGAACACAAAATCTCTACAGATCCAAAGCTACTTTTGAGATGTCTAAGACTCAGATTTTGATTTTATGCATGACTATTTTGTAGTAGAGGTGCATCTGATGAGATTTAAGAAAAGCAAAACAAAACAAAAGTGTTCGTGGGACTAAGTACCTTGTAGAGACTCTTTACTTTCAGGCCACAGTTCTGAAAGTGGTGAGAAAATGAATGACTGGAGTAAAATAGTTGATGTCCGTGTATGAAATGTAGCTGATTTAGGCCTGCAGAGGCACGGTGCCACTCAAAATGTGTGAATACTTCTTGCAAACCGCTGGAAAAAGGTGGTCGTTCTACAGTTTCAGGGTCACACCAACTATTTTTTTTTTCCCATCATCATTCATTTCCTCGCTTTCAAAATTTTGACTTTAATTCGAAGAGTCTCTACAAGGTGCACAGTCTGACGAACAAATACAGGCGTTTTGCCTTGTTTTTTTTCTATAAAACTCATTTGATGCAACTTCAACACAAAATAGACAGATATGAAGGAAATCGAAATCCGAGTCTGGACATCTCAGAAATAGTTAAGGATCTGTAGAGGTTTTGTCTTGATTGAAAGACAGACAGCATTTCGTTCCGCTGTATGCTTTCCTACATTTTCCATGCACTGTGACGCTTTCCAGTCCCTCTAACTGAGAATGTTTTCCGTCTTTCCGTTTAATACCGTAGTCTATCAATCTTCTTAAACTTTTTCTTGGCCTAGCGATCACTCCCTGAGAAAGTACGCTTTCACAAATGAGGCCTTTCCCTGATGAAGCCATTTTCCAGATAATGTAAAGGTCTAATTACAGGTAAACAGTTCTTGTTTTGTAAAAAATAAACTACAATTAATGCAGGAGCATGGAAAATGGTTGAATATATCGTTTGAAAAAGCAGTACTGGCGAAATACGTAACTAGAAGCAAGATTTAAAAATGGCATGATCTTTGCGCACCTTTAGCATCGAAACAGAGCAACACACAAAAAATTACTATAACATATTTGTCGATTTTCTGTAGAATAACTTTAATACAACCCTTTTTCTCTAATGTAAATATTAAGCAAGATGTTAAAAAAAAAAACTTGGACGTCATTTTTTCAAGATGGGGGAAAACCAGTGCGTTGGAGGGGTGCAGAATAAATGCTATAAAGTACGCTATTATGAAGGTGATAAAACAAGTTTTAGCTTTCCGTATTTTTTTCCTTCATCAGCCTTTTTTCGCCTCGTTTGACTGGCCTACCCCAATGCTGTGCAAACATTCAAACATACCAAGGACTTGGACCCCAAAACATTCCCACACTGAATAGAATCTGATCCATCCATGCAGCCACGACCATGCAGGAAACAGCACTTTCCCTCCAGCTGTGCAGTGCGTCCCGTGCTTCGCCTTGTCAGGTATTCATCTCATCTCACATTACATTCGAGATCAAGATTACGTTTGTCAAAAAAATCGATGATGAATAAGTAGTCGCTGCTTTTTCTTATATATTTCTCATTTTGTGTTAAATACTTAACCCTGACTCATTTAAAGGGAGCAACTTTGCGTAAGCTTCCCCTAGTCAGTACAGAGCCAAACTTCTGCAGTACCTCCTCGTGGCTACCCACGGAAGCCGAAGACCTTGCAGTCCTAGGCTAGACTGTGGAGGATCTCGGAGCAGCCGGAGGTCCTTGAGGTACGGAATCGTGGCCCAGTCCTGACACTCCTTGCTGAATCGTTCTAACTCCTGTCCTCAGCCCCCAGGGATTAATGGGCTCCTGTGGCGAGGCAGGCCTTGCCAGTCCTAACATAACTCCCAACGTCACAAATAGATAGTGATGCTGGGGTGGAGCTTCTGCCCCCCCCCCCCCCCCCCCCCCTCTCGGCAAGTGAGGTGGGCTGTGCATCCCGCTGGGAGGGCGAACACCGGGACGCGGATAGGAAATTGAGTTGGCTACCCTCCGGGAGGTGAGAAAACCTGGCAGCAACACGAATAGTCTAGGTAGATACTCACAAGATCTATATGAGTTCTTATATAGACCTTGAGTACTCCTTTCACTGGTTGAGCCGTAGCGATGGCCATCATCTGTGGCAGATATCGAGATATTTGCAATGTTCTGAGTAATTTCAATGCGGTAACCGATTGATCGAACTGGCTATGTGACATCCGGTTATCTTAAAATGCACCTGAAATAGCTATTTTCCTATTTTTTTTGTTATCTTCGCCCCCCTCCCCCCTCCCCCCGAGAAAAAGCTGAAATGACGACCCTGCAAGGGGGTCGACCATACCCTTGTTCGCACTCCTTCAGAATTTAGAGGTTCACCCGAGTGCCGAGTTTTGTGGTACCAGTCATGGATTGGTCGTGGCTACCCCCACGTCCACTTCAAAACCCCCAGTCTGCCCAGTGTCTACTCCAGGGTGTTTGACTTGAACAGATTGAGGGAAGGGGGGCGGCCCAGAGATTTGCCAAGGCTATCTCTGATCGTGTCGGCTACCTGACACACCCTCGAACACTGCGGGATACCATCAAGACATTGGCCTGCGCGTAAAGCAAAATTATTTTTTTCAGGAGACACCAGCGACCACAAATACATGCCACACGGCCCATGTAACTGATGATCGGGACGAAAGTTCAGTGCAATAAGACAAGCTCGTTAGAAAGAAATATGAGGAACTAAAGAATATTTGGGGTCTATACTTTATATATTGCGCTTGACTTCCTCCTCTACTCCGTCTTCTGTGAAAAAAAAGGCCGCGGCTATTCAGTTAAAGTAGTAGTTTTATGTAATATGATTATGACGTATGTCACTGTGTCTGTCATGTGTCTTTATCAAATGATGGTTAATATGTGGGCAATGTCAAATATATGAGGATAATAAAGTAATGAAACAATAATTGCTTAAATTATATAACAAGTATTATGAAAAAAACGAGACAAAAGTTTATTAAATGATAAAATGATCGGTGAAAATAAACAAAACTATAAAAATAAATAAATTGGGAAAAGGATAATGAACAACCATTTGACCTGACGTGACCTGTGTCCGTATCCTTATTTCCCAATTCTTCAAACAATGGTCCTAGTTTTAAATTTATAAGTTTTTTTTTTTTATTGAATTACAACAGTATGCGACTAAATATCTCACGTCTTTGTTCACATAAAGAAAGCAATTTAGTGATTAGTAAAGATAAACATGGATTATTTTTCAACAGTTTTATAATGAAGGGGATAGTTAGGGCGGGGCACAGCTGTATGGTATATTTGACCTGATTTGCATGATGGAAGATCAATTTGCAGCGCGACTTGCGACTTACTGCTTACAAATATGTCCGGTGCAAACATTAGCAACACGCACACATATGTGTGTATGTGTGTATGTATGTATGTATGTGCGTACGTGCATATAGATCATACATGAATATGTATGTGTATATATTTATACACACATACGCACTCACGCACGCACGCACGCACACACACATACACAGACACACACACACACACACACACACACACACACACACACACACACACACACACACTCACACAGACACACACACGCATATACATATATATATATATATATATATACATATATATATTAATTTGTGTGTGTACAAGCGAGTGTTTGAATGAGTAGCGCACACACATTCACTCAGGAACTAGGTAGGTCCTCCCTGGTAAACCAATCAGTAAAGTGACGGAAGTTTGGGCTGTCAGTGGGACCTCTCTTCCTCTGATTGAGAGTGCGACCTGACCTTATCTGACCTGACCTGACCTGACGTTTTAGCCTATAGAGACAGGTTCCGTCTTGCGCTTATTTGCCGCCAAACTCATTTTAATTCAGAGGCAGCCATCAAGTGAATTTTGAGTATATGTAGGGTATCTCCATTTGCATTTGATGAAAATAAATATAGCGTTTTGGTGCAGTTGTGGACATGAAATGTATCTACGTATATATCAATATCTATATATATACGTACAAACACACATTTTTGCATACACACATATACATATATATGTGTATATGTACATGTATATATATATATATATATATATATATGTATGTATGTGTGTATATATATATATGTATATATGTTTAAGTATATACATACATACATATATATACATACATACACACACACACATATATTTACATACACACACACACACACACACACACACACACACACACACACATATATATATATATATGTATATATATAAATGAGTATATGTATACATATGTATATATATATGTATGTATATAAACATATATATACATATACAGACCATCTGCTCCTTGCTACTGTGGAGCTGCAGGTAGCTCCTGAAATAGCCCACAGAATTTGAAGGCTGCAACCAATTAACACCTCAAAGCAAGGCCCATTGGATGACTGGGAAGTGAATGCCCTGGAGGTCTACCTTGCAGGAGAACCCAGTCCGGTTATTTTTGGTTTCCCCCACGTACTCTCAGTTCAGCAGTGAATGTGGAGATTTATCAAGTAGTACAGCCTTATTGTAGCTTATGGTAGACTGTTTTCATTTAGGTTTATGATATGGGAGAGTTAATCGCCCCCTAACGCCCAATGTATATTTAGTTTCTTAGATCTATGCTTGCCTTCTAATACTCTCGTAATACATTTTGCAGTTACATAGAACAAGGCTTTAAGCATTATACTTGGCTGCCCTATAGACAGCCAGGCCCCAAAACTGATATATACTTTTTATAATCCTAAAGTAAAGTTACAGTGCGTATTGACAAACTACCCCAGTGTTCATTTTTTTAAACGTAATATCATAATTAATAACTAGATATTTAGAGCGAAAATTCTTAATCGGCTTCATGGTGATATTCACTTGCAATATACTAATAATTCAACAAGGACAACAAATATAACTCGGTAGAAAATCATTGTAAATAGGTCACGAACTATAATACATAAATTACGACAATTATTATAATATAATGTATACAAACATTTATATACAACAATGATAACAAATATAAATCAGTAGAAAAAAAAATACTTTGACTTACGAATTATAATACACAAATCACATTTATTAATTATGATATTCTACACAGATGAAAGTCACACACGTAAAATACAACGAAGAGGATAAAATATTAGCCACGAAAATGTCATAAAAAATCTTAGCCCCGTATCCCCCGCCGTGTCCACAATAACAGATGATGACACAACACACAAGATCGTGATTTCACAGAGGACGTAAACAATTAGGTAATATTTTTTGTCACTTTTCGTAAGAGTTATCATTTATAATTACAATCGTAGGAGAGCAAACGTCGTTTATTCAGCGAGTGTAGATGTTATGGAGCTTCAACCATCTGCTTCCTGTGAAAAAGAAAATGGAAAACGAAGTAAAGTCTAGTTTTGAATAAGTAATTTTAGGTATTGACAAAATTGTACCCATTAAAAAAAAGTCATTCACTTAACAAGCATTATAAAGAATGTTTAGGGGATAAGCCCATGATACGGTTTTCTTTTTTGTTATGTTCATAATTACGAAAGCTTAGGTTGAATTCAGAATTTGGAGGAAATCAAGACCAGTGACTCGAATCTCATCACAATAAAACTAACTGGCTATCATATTTTAGAGAATATCATGATCAAAAGGTAAAAATAGTACTGATATAGTCTTCTACACCATGTAAATATGTTTCACAGTAGTGAGGATTACCTTCTTCCGAAAGCAAACCAAAATCAACCAAATATTGGTTTGCTGAGATAGTTTTCAAAGGGAAAGGAATATTGAGAGTATATCAGATGGCAGAGTAAGTCTTAACGACCTATTCATAACAACTTCCCAACTGTGGTTTCAGAAAATCTTGCCACACCTCCATTTCACCGAACCGTCTCGAATGTTTCCCCTGAACGTTCTTTATGTTTTTGGTTTATTGTTTTGCTTTGACTTTAGCTTTGACATTAACAGATTAGTATGGTTTTAAAACGAACTTCTACTAGTATGGAAATGGGAGAAAAACAGCCACAGTACCTTCATTTGTTGTAGTAAAAAAAAAATAATAATCCATTTGGGATTTAACTATGTCTGCTAAAGATCTGTTATAAGGTTTGAGATGCTGCATTTTTCCTATTTCTGTTGTGGCAGTGATTCAGTTTATCTCTGTGAATACAGTATCATCTGCTCGTTGATAACATTTTAGGATTTTAAAAAATGTTCATGTTATTTTCACAATTTCGTAAGTGGCTGCACTTGTTTGGTACAATTTTATCAAAAGGTTACATAATCATACCTAATATATTTTTAGAAATAACTCATGCAAAGTCAAATTTGTACATAAAAGTGGTAATATGCATAGGTGATATTGTGGTTTAATGTGTATGTGATACTAATAATAATGATAATAATAATGGTAATTATAATAATGATAATTATGATAATGATATTGATATTGATAGTAATGATAATGATAGTAATGATAATAACCATAATGATGATAATGATGATGATCATATTGGTAACGATAATAATTTTAATGATAATAATAATGGTAATGATAGTAATGATAATGATATAAATGATAATGATGATAATATTAATAATGATAATGATAACCATAATTATGATTATTAATTTTGATCCTTCAGAAAATAGTTTTTCTTAAACAGATACAAAAAATAAAATTTTGAGTAAATGAAAATCTTAGGTTGAGATATCACGTAGCCTAAATGTTTCTATTTACAGTGCAAATATTTTAAGCAGGTTTCAAATGTAGGAAAAAAATGTATTGACCAAAATATTGATAGTCATTTTGGTTACTTTTCCCAGTATCTCTGAGAATCTTTTTTCAAAAACATAAGGCAGTTTTGGATATGTAGATTTTTTTGAAATATCTATAGAAATATATAATTTTTATCTGAAAAATAGAAGTCAGCATGAATTATATCAGAGTTACCCTTTTCATTTGCTTACCAGTTTGTAAAAAAAAACTATGTTTTGTTAAGTAAATAGTTTATTACTTATATTGATTAAATATCTAAGTGGAAATGTATGTTTTCTGTACGAAATATTCTAGATTTTCCCATAGTATCATTAGTAATTAATTTTGGTATAGCAGCAGAATTTTGTTATAAATTGATTTATATTTTTAAATTGCACAATTCTCTATCATATGAGTTTATTTCCTATTGAAACTATGAGGACACCAATGGTCATAAAGAACTGGATCCAGATTTATGAGAAAGGGGGCATTGTGGAAAGGTGGAAGAGTGTGAGACCCAAAGGTGCAAAACCCTAAATTTATATATATATATATATATATATATAAATATATATATATATAAATATATATAAATAATGTGTGTGTGTGTGTGTGTGTGTGTGTGTGTGTGTGTGTGTGTGTGTGTGTGTGTGTGTGTGTGTGTGTGTGTGTGTGTGTGTGTGTGTGTCCCCTCCCCTCCCCTCCCCTCCCCTCCCCTCCCCTCCCCTCCCCTCCCCTCCCCTCCCCTCCCCTCCCCTCCCCTCCCCTCCCCTCCCCTCCCCTCCCCTCCCCTCCCCTCCCCTCCCCTCCCCTCCCCTCCCCTCCCCTCCCCTCCCCTCCCCTCCCCTGGATCTGGCCCTGACATAGGAACCCTGATCACTCGTAGGTCAAATAGCTAGAATGTTTCTTGTGTCTTGACAGTTATGGGCTAAGACACCTAAAAATTATTATTTTTTTTTTCAGCTAAAGATGGCTGGAGGGTTTCGATATAAGATTTGGGATCCTCCATTGATTATTTCACAAATCATCACAATGCAGGTAAGGCAGCCAAAGTTACTGCTTTTTCTTTCATGAAAATATCCATATGAAACTACTATTTTTCCTTCTGGAATGGCATTATAAAGCAATGAGTAGGTTTAATGTATAAAAAAAACTTAGCAAGTCAAGAGACTGCAATATATGTACACAGCTAAAGCATTTGGGACATTGATGTTGAGCCAGCACTTGCCTCGCATTGGCCAACCATTTCAGCATTTAGAGTCAGGTTCCCTGACTAAAATTCAAAGAGTTGGTGACATATAATTCTTTCTATGGAAATACAGTAGGAGAAGCAACAGGAGGACCAGACTCAGAGTGGTTGTGAGGTAAAGACACTATGAAGGTTATCAAACAAATCTACTCAGTAGTACATGTCTCTTCCGTCCAGTCATTGGGTAGAACGGATCTCACGCCACCTCCTAAGGGTATTTCAGTGACTGAAATATCTGAAATACGTGTTACTTCATCTGGAAATAGATTCCATATACCAAAACTTAGATTTGTTTGAAATTTTAACCTCTTGTAATGATAATTGATGCACAAAGAAAATTATAGAATTTGCTGTCATGGAGCTATTGTACCATGACCTTGAGAGGCTGACTGTTGTCAGTCCCCTTTGTTTGAGGTTAATCCATGTTACCCCAGTTTCCTCAATATACAATATATGAACAGAAACATCTTTGCTTTTGATTTGATGTGTTTCTCTGGGGGTAGGGCTGTGATGGTTATACACATTTCATACCTAACTTTCAACATAGGGTTGATACAAGGCAGAGGCATACTTTCATGAAACAAGAATATCCACCTGAATCCAATCACCGTTTTCTTGTTTTCTTTTGTTTCGTGTGTCTACCTAACCTTCATCAGTTGTCATTTTCTCGACTCCTTGCATATGTTGCATACTTCACTTTAGCAGAGTATCAAATTTCCATTTCCATGCCTAATAGCATCAGTGATATATTATTGTAATCTTGAATCTCTCTTACTATTTCAGGCAGTTTATTACATTGGTCTTGGTATATGGATTGCCTTTATGGATGTCTTTACTGGACATCACAGATCACTTGATAGTATCTTCAAATACCAGGTACAGTTGATGCAGTCATGATATTGACATGTAATATAATAATTGCAATGATGTATGTTTGAGGCACTGTTTTTTAATGCCTTTCTTTTGACTTCTCATATGTTTATTAATAAAAGTTCATATTTTGATTGGTTTGATTACAGTAAAAAACTTTACTGGTATGTAGATGTATTGGATTTGCCTATAGTAAAAAAGGGAAAGAAAAAAAAAAATGATAATAATGATAAAAAATAAATAAATAAAGTGCAGTTTGAGGAACTAGAAATCTAATTTCATTGGATGAATGTAATGGTGGGAAAATAGTAACTATTATGAGAGTTCAGTTATCTTTTACACCTAATTTTAATAATTAACCAAACATTATTGTTGATAGCTTGGGAGTATGAACTTAGTTTTCAGCAGTAAGATATTTGTTGAATTAATTATAACTTCAATTTTACAGGAGATCCAAATAAAAGAGGGACATGGTAGAGCAGTGATGGCTGCATTTATTCTCAATGCACTAACTGGGTGAGTTATTGTTCTCTCTCACTCTCTTCTCTTTTTCTTTTGTCTGTATCTATCTGTCTGTCTGGGTGTCAGCCCTGTCTTTCTTTCTCTTACTCTCTCACTGTCTTTCTCCTTGTGCGTCAGTATCATGGCCACAATACTAAAACTCTTGAAGGATTCCTAAACTATAGCCACAAGTACTACCCTGACATAGTAACCCGAGACTTTGGGTTTTCTGAAAGTACCTTTCTCTTTCCCTTTGGAGTTTTCAATCCTTATAAAACTCTGAGTGCAAGTGTGTTATAGGTCATGATATTTGTACAACCTTTTCCCAGTTAACCTGGTGCTGCCAGGGATGGCATGTACGTACATGCCATGCCCACTGTGAGTGTAGTACATTAATTGTCTTTACACATAGATGGCTCCACAAGTACTTAGTCACCAATGAGCCAATTACTAGTACTACCATATCTTATTTATTTACTCTTGCACTTGATTTTTTAAAATATTTTCTTTTCCCTGAGATTGCTTTTAGTATTGATAACATTATATTTTATTTTAATGATAATAATAATATCAGCAATAACAGCATCAATACTAATAGCATTAATAAAAAAAAATCATTTTTCCTGAAAACTCAATGAAAGATGAATTCAGATGAGATTACAAGGTTGAGTAATTGACTACTTGTGGAGCCTTGTATATGTAGAGAATTTTCACAAAACAGTACTCCAGTGAACACCACATTTTCCCAGTGGTATTGGGTTAACTTCACTAAACTTTAGTTTTGTTACTGCAATTTTTGTTTGTATCCAGCATATACATGTCAGGAAAGAAGTCTATGCAGCTAAAGGACTCTCACACACACACACGCGCGTGCGCGTACACGCACACGCACGCACACACACAAGCATACACACAAATATGTATACATGCATGCATGCACACACTCTCACACTCATAATCATACTCATAATCATACTCATAATCATACTCATAATCATACTCATACTCATACTCATACTCATACTCATACTCATACTCATACTCATACTCATACTCATACTCACACACACTCATACTCACACACACTCATACTCACACACACTCATACTCACACACACACTCATACTCTCTCTCACACACTCATACTCTCTCTCACACACTCATACTCTCACACACACACACACACACACACACACACACACACACACACACACACACACACACACACACACTCATACACACACACACACACACACACACACACACACACACACACACACACACACACACACACACACACACACACACACACACACACACACACACACAATTTGATATATGATGGACTAGCTGGGCTGGCTGCACATATCATCAGGTAGATGGCTCCTGCAGTTCCCCGGGAGAAGTGCTAGACAGTGAATTTTCAGCCCAGTGTCATTGGGTTAAGGGTTATAGATATTAGTCGCTATTTATTTTGGTCTTGCATCATTTTTTAAAATCACCTTGCTAATACAGAGTTTCACTAAGGACTATGTCTTAAAATACATTGAACTCTATTGTTTTTGATGTATGGCAGGTGAACAGAATCTTCAGTAGCTCATTTCTCCAAACATAAACTTAAATCTGTAGAAGGCTTTCTTTCCCTTTTCCACCAAACTAGATGCATTATACCTCATTTTGTTGTCCACATCTGTGACAAGACTGCTTCATTTGCCACAGCCTTCTGCAAAGAAAAAAAAATATATATTAAGAAAAAAAAATGCACCCCAATCACTGCAAGTTTCATTTTTTTTTTTATATATACATTTTGCATACCCTGATGCCACTAGGAAAATATATATTTCTGAACATGGTTGAATTGCTTAGTTAATACTTTGCAAACTTGTTAATCTATGTTGCTGAATGAGTGGACTTTTAAGATTTGTGTGAAGTTTCTAATCCACTGATTTATATTTCAGATCCTTAGGATTGTGGAAAGTTGTTCAAAGAACAAAGCAGTGTCTTGATTTCACAATAACTGCTCATTTTCTACACATGTTGTGCTGTTGGTTTTATAATGGACATCTCCCTTCTCAGCCCTCAGTGTGGCTCCTCCATCTTGTCACCATAACGCTTATGTGTGTTCTTGGAGAATATCTTTGTATGAGGACCGAGATGCAGAATATCCCTGTGATGAGTTCAAAAGTTGATCTGTGAATAGTATGTCAGTTTTTATACTGTATTTATATTATTTTATTTTCTATATTTGTAATAATAGTCAATATTAGCTAGTGAAAATTATCTAGATGTATAAAAAAAAAAAAAGGATACCTGTAAAACCATTTCCACTTAGGCATGTAGGGTATTTTAGGAAATATTTTTAACTGGAGGTTTGTGATATTGATTTTAGTAATGAGTCTTTTTTTTTCTCTTTTATTTAGGACATAGCTAGGTAGGATTGCAGTCCCAATACATCCAAAGAATTCAGATGATTTTGTTGTTGATCTTAGTGTTTGAAGTCATCCAGTGAGACAATATGAAGCTTCCAAATATTACCTTCCATATAGATGAAGGGTAGAAGAAACAAAATGAACAGGTGTAGGAAATTTTGAATACCTCACTTTATAATAGGCTTCTCCCTCTCTCTCTCCCTCTCCCTCTCCCTCTCCCCCCTGCCTCCCTCTCTCTCCCCCCTCCCTCTCTCTCTCTCCCCCCTCCCTCTCTCTCTCTCCCCCCTCCCTCCCCCTCCCTCTCCCTCTCCCTCTTTCCCCCTCCCTCCCTCTCCCCCCTCCCTCCCTCTCCCTCTCCCCCCTCCCTCCCTCTCCCTCTCCCTCTCCCCCCTCCCTCCCTCTCCCTCTCCCCCCTCCCTCCCTCTCCCTCTCCCCCCTCCCTCCCCCTCCTTCTCCCCCCTCCCCCTCCTTCTTCCCCCTCCCTCCCCCTCCTTCTCCCCCCTCCCTCCCCCTCCTTCTCCCCCCTCCCTCCCCCTCCCTCTCCCTCCCTCCCTCCCCCTCCCTCTCCCCCACTCCCTCCCTCTCTCTCTCTCTCTCTCTCTCTCTCTCTCTCTCTCTCTCTCTCTCTCTCTCTCTCTCTCTCTCTCTCTCTCTCTCTCTCTCTCGCTCTCTCTAACAATTACCTTTTGTTTTATGACTGCATATGTAGAAAAACATTCATTGGAAATACAGAAATGTTTTATAGCATTATGGAATGTTTAAAATGTCAAATGAAAGTCAAGCCACTGTGTAATAATATGTAATTGCTTTGCATCATGCACAATGGACTAACATTGGATAAATAGAATGGAAAGCAAAGAACTATATTTTTTTGCTAAACTCTTTTGTTTCTTTATTCCTATTGGTTATTTTTATAATACAATTTGCTACAGAAATAAACATGAACTTTTAGTGTTTTTATTCTTTAGTTGATAGGATGATTATTAATGATAATTGTAGTAATTTTACAAGGACTAATATTACTGCTGATGATGGTCATGATGTTAATTTATTTTGTTTTTTTTTGTAAGATCTATATTTTTTCTCATTAAATATATAATATACCCAGCTCTTTATATACATTAAGTAATTGTTCCCAATCTTTTAACCCCTAGATATCAGGTGTGCATGTTTAGATGGTTCCACAAGTATATAGTCACCAAGGCCTATCTGACCTCACCTGTTTATCCCATTCATTAAGTTTTCAGGAAGAAATGTTTTAATGTTATTGCTATTATTATTAATATAATAAAATACATTTTCATAATAATGATCATAAAAATAATAGTAACTTCCTTGTTCTGAGAATTCAAAGAATCAAGTAAACAGATGAAGTCAGGTAAGCATAGTAATTCATTCCTTGGTAACTCAGTGCTTGTGAAGTCAACTACATGTAAACAAACTTGATAAAACAAAAAAACTATAGTAGTCAGTGCATGTACCTGGTGCTAATGGGTTGACCATTAGGCCTTGGTTACCCCCACACCCCCACACACACACATACACATAACCTAATTCAACATAACTTTACTGAAGCACAGTTGATGAGAGCCGAGTCTTTTCAAGGCAAGTTGCTCATGAATACTGCTCATGTGAGTATGTGCTCTTAGTAACATGGTAAATAAGCACCATATAACCCAAGAAATCTGGGAACTGTCAACCCGTTGGATCCAGGGGCTTCGCTGCCTGCAAGTGGACCAAAATCCAGGCAGTAGACTTACTTGAATGGCAACTCTCCCAGCCCACACAAACTCTTGTGTGTGGTGTCAAGACTCCTTACCTCCCCTTTGCAATGTTTTTTCTTTCTTTTTGTACATGAGCCTCCCCCTCCCCCCCCATTTTCCAAGGTTTATATTTGGAACATGATGTGTTGTATCAAGATGGAATCGACTGTCCTCCTTGTCCAGACTTCATATCATCTCCTTGTAAAACACCCTGCATTGCCTAGTCACAGCAATCAGGAATAGGATCCTGAGTATGGAAATAGTGTCCCCCCCTGGAGACGGTGCTCTTCCAGTCATGGTTCACAAATGGTACATTCCACACATATTTACCGGTGGAACTAATGCCAGTCCCTTCCTAAATGCCCCCTGAGTCTAATCACCCTCCAAGAGTTTTGTGCACTGGTGATGAGTCATTCCTGTCACCCCAGCCTTTAGCTAAAGGTTACACGACAACATATTCCCATCACCTCAGCCAAATTTTTAATGATGTAATGGTCATGTCACCTGGATCCAAGGAGTTCATTGAAATGCAAGCAAAACTGTGGAATTCTTGGAGATTAAAGTGTCATTCAGTAAGGTACTGTGGATTTTATGTTTCCCACTAAATTATAAATATTTTAATGGTATTACTCAGATATACTATGAGATTTAGCATTTCAGGATGATCAAAAACAATTTGTACAATGAAAATATGGGAAAATGTGTCTATAAGTATGAAGCAAATAAAATATAAATATATGTGTGTACATGTGCATGTGTACATGCTTTTACTGTTAATGTGAGAGTTGGTGACTCAGAGCATAAGTTACTGATAAAAAATGTATTAAAACATATTAGTGTAGAAGTTTTATTGGGATATTTTCAGTTACTATTACTTAATATTACTGCTGATGATGGTCATGATGTTAATTTATTTTGTTTTTTTTTTTTTTTTTTTTTTTTTTTTTTTTTTTTTTTTTTTTTTTTTTTTTTTTTTTTTTTTTTTTTTTTTTTTTTTTTTTTTTTTTTTTTTTTTTTTTTTTTTTTTTTTTTTTTTTTTTTTTTTTTTTTTTTTTTTTTTTTTTTTTTTTTTTTTTTTTTTTTTTTTTTTTTTTTTTTTTTTTTTTTTTTTTTTTTTTTTTTTTTTTTTTTTTTTTTTTTTTTTTTTTTTTTTTTTTTTTTTTTTTTTTTTTTTTTTTTTTTTTTTTTTTTTTTTTTTTTTTTTTTTTTTTTTTTTTTTTTTTTTTTTTTTTTTTTTTTTTTTTTTTTTTTTTTTTTTTTTTTTTTTTTTTTTTTTTTTTTTTTTTTTTTTTTTTTTTTTTTTTTTTTTTTTTTTTTTTTTTTTTTTTTTTTTTTTTTTTTTTTTTTTTTTTTTTTTTTTTTTTTTTTTTTTTTTTTTTTTTTTTTTTTTTTTTTTTTTTTTTTTTTTTTTTTTTTTTTTTTTTTTTTTTTTTTTTTTTTTTTTTTTTTTTTTTTTTTTTTTTTTTTTTTTTTTTTTTTTTTTTTTTTTTTTTTTTTTTTTTTTTTTTTTTTTTTTTTTTTTTTTTTTTTTTTTTTTTTTTTTTTTTTTTTTTTTTTTTTTTTTTTTTTTTTTTTTTTTTTTTTTTTTTTTTTTTTTTTTTTTTTTTTTTTTTTTTTTTTTTTTTTTTTTTTTTTTTTTTTTTTTTTTTTTTTTTTTTTTTTTTTTTTTTTTTTTTTTTTTTTTTTTTTTTTTTTTTTTTTTTTTTTTTTTTTTTTTTTTTTTTTTTTTTTTTTTTTTTTTTTTTTTTTTTTTTTTTTTTTTTTTTTTTTTTTTTTTTTTTTTTTTTTTTTTTTTTTTTTTTTTTTTTTTTTTTTTTTTTTTTTTTTTTTTTTTTTTTTTTTTTTTTTTTTTTTTTTTTTTTTTTTTTTTTTTTTTTTTTTTTTTTTTTTTTTTTTTTTTTTTTTTTTTTTTTTTTTTTTTTTTTTTTTTTTTTTTTTTTTTTTTTTTTTTTTTTTTTTTTTTTTTTTTTTTTTTTTTTTTTTTTTTTTTTTTTTTTTTTTTTTTTTTTTTTTTTTTTTTTTTTTTTTTTTTTTTTTTTTTTTTTTTTTTTTTTTTTTTTTTTTTTTTTTTTTTTTTTTTTTTTTTTTTTTTTTTTTTTTTTTTTTTTTTTTTTTTTTTTTTTTTTTTTTTTTTTTTTTTTTTTTTTTTTTTTTTTTTTTTTTTTTTTTTTTTTTTTTTTTTTTTTTTTTTTTTTTTTTTTTTTTTTTTTTTTTTTTTTTTTTTTT
>NC_061840.1:27416165-27441165 GCF_019202785.1 Penaeus chinensis
CAATTTTGGACAAATGCCTGGTATGTGTGTGTGTGTGTGTGTGTGTGTGTGTGTGTGTGTGTGTGTGTGTGTGTGTGTGTGTGTGTGTGTGTGTGTGTGTGTGTGTGCGCGCGTGTGCGTGCGTGTGTGTGTGCGTGTGTCTGTGTCTGTGTCTGTGTCTGTGTCTGTGTGTGTGTCTGTGTGTGTGTGTGTGTGTGTGTGTGTGTGTGTGTGTGTGTGTGTGTGTGTGTCTGTGTGTGTGTCTGTGTGTGTGTGTGTGTGTGTGTGTGTGTGTGTGTGTGTGTGTGTGTGTGTGTGTGTGTGTGCGCGTGTGCGTGCGTGTGTGTGTGTGTGTGTATGTGTGTGTGTGTGTGTGTGTGTCTGTGTCTGTGTCTGTGTGTGTGTGTGTGTGTGTGTGTGTGTGTGTGTGTGTGTGTGTGTGTGTGTGTGTGTGTGTGTGTGTGTGTGTGTGTGTGTGTGTGTGTGTGTGTGTGTGTGTGTGTGTGTGTGTGCGCGCGCGTGTGTGCGTGTACGCTAATGTGCATGCATGTGTTTGAAAGGTCACACAGCATTATGGTAAAGTACTGTGGTGAAAAGGGTAAATAGGAGTTAACAGTTTGGATAAATGGACAGAAGAAGGAGATGTGGAAGAGAAGGAAGAGAGGGAAAAGAAAAGACCATGCAAAATTAGTAGGGGCGGGGGCTGAGGACCAGGGTGAGGGTGATCCCCAATACTAGGCCTCAGTCCCCCTCTCCTATGCCCCCCATGACAACAACGAGCAAGGGATTGGGGGGGTTCCTTCAGTAAATAGTTAATTACGTAATGAAATGGGACATATAGTTTCAGTGATCTGTGTTTGGATTTCATTTATTTATAAATTTGTATTTGCTACAGTACAAAATAATGATAAATATGTGATACATGTTTAACATTCATTAATATCTTTGGTAAAGTGCTATTGCTTTACAACAACTTAAATTTTCCCACAGTGTCACTAAGAATTTTTAACTATGGGTTGTCCAATGACTAGAGACCTGTGGCTAGAAATTAGAGATGGAATTCAACCACACACACTGACACTCCAATAAGCTTTTGTTAGGATTCAGCAAAGTGGGTGACTTATTAAAACAGAAAATATATCTACACAAAAATCACATAAAATGTATGTAATAAAAGCATAACAACTTAAGACATCCATTTCCTTAGCACCTGGAAATGCTTCAGTGCATTCACATAATATATATGTAATAAAAGCATAACAACTTAGGACAACCATTTCCCTAGCACCTGGAAATGCTTCAGTGCATTTACATATTTATAGCTTCAATAGATTAACCATATCTTTAGTTAAGTATACCTGTTAGCGTTATAGCAATCCATGTTGATAAAGTTTGAATAACGTTCCAAAATATTTTTGTAAGATGCACTATCATTTCATTCAATTGTTTATGAAATTTATATTATAATGATTTAATGATTTCATTCATAAAATAAACCTTATGAAGAAATAAAAATAAAAGCTGAGTCTGCAAAGAGATTAAAGTTTTCTAGATTCTTTAATCTACACATTACGTGCCCTATAAAACTATCATCAATCTCTATGTTACAATTACTATCATTCTCTTTCATACCAATTTCTAATACATTGAGATTAGGGTATCCCTGCACACACTTAGATAATGCTGCTGCATCAATTGACTGCATGCCATAAAATTGAAGGGCATCTAGATTTGATAGCTTTGGTACAAATGCATCATTATATTCTAAATAATCTATGATGCTTCTAAGTTTGGGAAATAGAGTATCAAATGGTTCTTGGCATTCATATGCATCTTCTTGTAATTGGTTAATGGTTAATGGTTAATGGTTAATGGTTAAAGGCAAAATAAATGTGCTAGACATCTAAGGTCATGTAGCACTATGGTTAATGTTAGTGAAGGGTGTTTGGGTTAGTGATTAGTTGTTAAAGCTGGGTTAAGGAATTGGTGAGTGAATGGGTTAGGGTCGGATGAGGTAATGTAAAGGATTAGATCAAGTGAAGGATATATATGCGTTTGAGGAAGGAAAACAGGTTGTCAAAGCAGAAAGTGTGAGATTCTGCAAGGATGTCTGATAAGTTGGGATGTCTATGTAGGGAGGATAGGTGGGAGAAAGTAGAGGTAGGGGCTGCTTCAAAACGCGGGCCTGACAATAGAATATGTGGGACTGAAAGAGGAACATTACATAAGGGACATAGGTGTGGATCGGATTGTGACATTAGATAGGAGTGTGTTAGACGGGTGTGGCCAATGCGTAAGCGGGCGAGGGCCGTCTCCCAACGTCTGTTCCGATGGAATGGAGCTGACCAGGAGGAGATTGACAGTTTTACAGTATATAATTTATTAGTGTGGAGACTTGACCAAAAAGATTGCCATCGATTATACAAAAAGGTCTTAAAGTGTGTGTAATAATCTGTGGCTGGGATATGTGAGAAACGTGGTTGGTTTGATGTTGACATAGCAGCATAGCGTGCTAGAGTATCTGCCTGTTCATTGCCGGGGATTCCAACATGGCTGGGTACCCAGCAAAATTTGATTGTTTTATGACGTGTGGACAGGTAGAACAACCAGTTCTGGATTTTACAAACAAGGGGGTTAGTCGTGTGTATTGACTTTATGAGGGTTAATGAGTTACGGGAGTCAGTAAAATTGTATAAGAGGAAGAGGGTATTGAGTATATGTGTTTTAAGGCAAAAAGGAGTGCATACAGTTCTGTAGTAAGGACACTGGATTCAGGAGGGAGGGGGTATTTGAAAGTACGAGTTGGGAAGATTACTGCAAAACTAGCACCGGAGGTGGTTTTGGAGCCGTCAGTGTAGACGGGAATACTGGAGGAATGAGTGGAGGCATGGCCAAGGAAATGGGTGAGAAGAACAGTAGGAGGAATGTTTGATTTTGGTGGGTCAGGGTAGACAGAGGAGCAAATATGGGGGCAAGGTATAAGCCATGGAGGGACTGAATGGACAGAGAACTGGAGGGGTCGGAGATGGGGGGAAGGGGAATGGGAGAGGAGGTTATCCATGCGAGTGGAGAAAGGAGTAGGTAAACGTGGAGAAGTAAAGGTAGGAAGTAGGGATCGTGGGATAGTTAGTTTAGTGAGGGGAAGTTGGTGTAATCGAGCATTACATCGGAGAGAGAGAAGGGCACGGCGTCGAGAGAGAGATGGTATGCCTGATTCAGTGTACAGGCTCTCAACTGGAGAGGAGCGGAAGGCACCTAGGGCTAAGGGAAGACCACAGTGGTGGATTGTATCAAGATGACCAAGGAGAGAAGTTGAGACAGAGGAGTAGATATGGCATCCATAATCTAGAGTGGAGAGATATAAGGTAACATGAAGATGAAGTTTTTCGATCTGAGCCCCAGGATAAATGGGATAGGATTTGTAAAATTCGGAGACGGCGGCGAGCTTTTTCTTTGATGTAAAGAATATGGTCTCGCCAGGATAGTTTGGAGTCAAAAATGACGCCTAGGAATTTACCAGAGGAACGGTGTTGAAGTGGAGTGTCATATAAGAAGAGTGAAGGTAGAGGACCTACACGTGTGCGAGAGAAAAGAATGGAGAAAGATTTGGAGGTAGAAAAGCGGAAGCCATGGTTTGTGGCCCAGGAGGAAACTGATGATATTGCAGATTGAAGAAATTGGTAGAGACTTGGTATGGATGTGCCAGAGGCATAGATGGTTAAATCATCAACATAGAGTGATGACCGGGCTCCTGGTGGTAGAATTGAGGCAATGTCATTTACAGCAAGAAGGAATAAGGTGGTACTAAGCACACTGCCTTGTGGGACACCTTCAATTTGAGGAAAGAAAGATGATGTGGCAGAGGCAATTTTGACCTGGAAAGTGCGTTGGGAGAGGAAAGACTTTCTGAAGACACCTATGTTTCCACGTATGCCTAGAGAGGACAATTGTTGGAGAATATGGTACCTCCATATCGTATCATATGCTTTGTCTAGGTCAAAAACATAGCTAGTACGGATTCATGGCGTGCAAATGGCACGCCAATGCGGATGTAATATATGTCTCAAAATGAGCAAGAGGGTCAGCTGTGCTTCGGGCACGGCGAAAACCAAACTGGGAAGGTGTGATAAGATTGTGGGATTCAAGATACCACATTAAGCGGAAGTTAACCATTCGCTCTAGTAGTTTGCATAAGCAGCTAGTTAGTGCGATGGGGCGATAGTCTTGAGGGAGGGTACCCGATTTGCTGGGTTTCAGGAAAGGGAGGATAAGAGCTTCTCGCCAATGAGAAGGAAAATTTCCTGATGTCCATATGTGGTTGTAAGTTGTTAATATGAAGGATAATGAGGAAGATGGGATTTGTCGGAGCATACGGTAGTGAATACCGTCAGGGCCTTCATGAGTGTTGCAGCACGATTTTAGGGCAGCATTGAGTTCAGAGGAAGAAAATGGAGCATTATAGGACTCAGCAGAGGATAGGGTGAAGATAATGGGGGTACGTTCCCTAATGGTTTTAATAGAAGAGAAGTGTGGAGAAAGGTGAGAGCCACTACTGACCTGGCTGAAATAGTCACCCAGTTCATTAGCGACTTCGGGAGGATCAGAGATGAGGGTATTTCGAATATGGAGGACGGGGGCTGGATGGGGGGGATGTTTGCCTGATAGTTTATGTATCCGGCGCCAAACATTTGAGATAGATGTAGAGGATGTAATTGAGAAAACATAATTTCGCCTGCTATTTCGGATTGTACGACGAAAACAGGCAGATGCTCTTTTAAAGGAGATAAGAGCTGATAGTTGATGAGGGGTACCTCGTTTGTAGCGGTAACTGTTTCAGGCTGCAGGTTTTACACGGAGTGCTTTAGTGCAATCAGAATTCCACCATGGAACACATTTGGAGGTATAGGGTCTTGAGGTTCGAGGGATAGCTGTATGGGCAGCTCTTAGGACTGTAGTTCTGAAAAATTGTATCATTTCTGATACGGATGAGAGGGAAGATGGAGGGGTATGAATAGTAGAGAGTGAAGTGAAAGTATGCCAGTCAGCTCTATCAAATCACCAGCGTGGGGAGTTAGGAAGTGGTACATATGAAGTTGGAGAAAGGAGAACTGGAAAGTGGTCACTATAGGGAAAGTGGTCTAGAACTGACCAGTGGAAATCTAAATGAAGAGAAGGGGAGCATAGAGAGAGGTCAATGCATGAAAAAGACTGCGTGCGTGTATCAAAGTGTGTGGGGCGATCTGTATTTAGAATAATAAGATCAGCTGTGAAGAGGAAGCGCTCTAGAGCTCGGCCACGGGTGTTGGTGATAGAATCACCCGAAAGAGTGTGGCGGCAGTTAAAATCACCTACTATTAGGAAAGGTGATTGAAGTTGGGAAATTAGGTTTTCAAAAGCAACAAAGTTAATGGGGTGGGAAGGGGAGAAGTAGACTGAAATCACTGTGATCCAGCGGCGAAGAAAGATACGAATAACTGTACAAGGGACAGTGGTTTGAAAGGGAGGTATGACATAAGGTGTTTTCTGGTTGATAAGTATGGACGAGACATAAAGTGTGTGGGGAAGAAACAAACTGGTAATTGGGGATTAGTATTGGAGAATGTGTAAGAAAAGTTTCTTGGAGGCATAATGGATGGGTTATAAAAGGGGAGGATATGTAGGAGGTCAGGTCTGTGAGAGCGGAAATCGCGAATGTTCCAATGAAGGATAGTTTTACTTTCGTTGATTTAGCGATATCGATTGTAGAGCGTTTTGGAGAATTTGAAGCGGAAGGTGCTAGAGGGTGGGATAAAGAATGAGGTTGGGAAGGTGGTATTGTATCAGAAGAGGTGTTGGGAGGTAAAGGGTCTGGGGAATAGGGTACTTGTGACATGAGGGATTCACGTGTGTATCCATGAGGGAGTGGAAGGGATAAAGGGGATGGTGGGAGGGTTAATATAGGTAGGGGTGGAGTCAGGGAGGATGGGTTTTGTTGGGATGGGGTAGGAGGATTGGGTGTAGGGAGAATATGAGTAGGAAGAGGATGGATATCGGCAGTCACTTTGAGTGTGAAGGGAGCGGGAATTGTAGAATTTGAAGGTGGATGAGTATTAGTTTGGGAATCTATTATGTAGTTCTGGATATCTTTCTGTTATGGGGTTTTGTGAGATAAAGGTTTTCTTGTGAGGGGGGGAAGAGAAGTCTGGTGTCTGAAAAATAGGGGCAAAGGAAGGTGGAGGTGATTGTGAGGTAGGGGAAGAGGGGGTGGAACGTTTATTCTGTCTGCTGCGGGTAGTGCGGGGAGGGAGAGGGGAAGGTGTTGGGGCTGTAGTAGAGATTGGAGTGTCTGGATTTAGGATGGCAAAATAATTTGATTGGGTAGAGATTGGAGTGTCTGGGTTTAGGATGGCAAAAGAATTTGACTGGGGAAGGTAGGAGGTAGAAGAAGGGAAGTTAGATGGAGGGGGGTTGGGTTTAGGAGAGGGTGTAGGAGCTTGGGAGGTAGGGGAATTGGCAGAGTGAGCGACATTACTGGAGTAGGGGGTAAGAGAAAAGCCTCGTCGACGTGCTTCCTGTCCGACTTCACGTAGAGTGAGTCAAGTCTGAATCTGAGAGTTGCTACCTCAGACTCAAATTTGTAGGTGGGGCAGCCTCTATAAAATACATTATGGGGGCCGCCACAGTTTGCACATGTGCGTGATTGGGCAGAGCAGTTTGATCGAGTATGGCCAGGTTGGGCACATAGAGGGCATCTGGCTGTGGAATGACAGTGTTTGGTTGGGTGTCCTAAACGCCAACAATTTTGGCACTGACGAGAAGGAAGTTGGTATGGTCGGACAGGTAGGGATTCCCCACTTATGTAAACATCAAAGGGAAGGTCATGTCTACGGAAAGTAATTTTGGCAATGTTGATGGATTTCTTACGATTTCCTCTGGGAGGAATGGAGTAGCATTGTACATATGTTGCATCATAGTCTGTGAGACAAGCGAGTAAGTCCTCTCCACAATCTGACCATTCTTTGTCATAGATTGGGAGATCTGTTGGGGAGATAGAGACAGTTCCGGTGCACGTATTGAGGGTTGGATGAGGTTCTGTAGGGATGGGATTACCACATAGATCAGTTAGTTTTGTTAATGCTATAGCTTGGTTTTCAGTTGTTACTGTGACGAGATGGGAGTGGATGTGTCGGCTACGGAAAGAGACTTTGCCTATTGGTTTTGGGATGCATTGTTGGAAGAGGAGGGTGTTTTTAGAGTAGGGAGCTTTGGGAGGGATCACAAAAAATCGGTCCCATTTGGCTGGGCTAAATAGAGTATTTAGGATTCTTGTAGAGGTGGGGGTAGTAGAAGTGTGGGGACGTGTGGATGAGGGAGTAGTGTTGAGGGGGGTAGTGTTATGGGGAGGTGGACAATAAGGTTGTAAGGTAGTAATAAGGGGAGATGGGGTGGTTGATGAAGGAGGTTGTGGGAGTAAAGGTGTTGAAGTTGAGCATGTTGGGAAAGTAGAAATGTCTCCTGGGGATTGGTTGTTGATTAGGGTTGATACTGTACTAGTATGCATTGATGATGGGGGAGTTGTTGCAGTGTTCGGAGCCGTGGTCAAAGGAGAGCCGGGATTGGGGCTATTTGATAAAGGGGCAAGCCTCATTGCCCCTAAAAGTGGGGTTACATCTTCATTATTGGCCATGATAAGCCTGGAGTATGTTGGGGAAAAGAAACAGTCCACCCCTCAGGGTCCCCTTGAGGGGTAAGGGCCAGGTATGGCAGGGGAATACCGTGCCCATGGTTCCCTCAGGCCGTTCAGGACTGACACAAAGTCAGCCTTTCATCCTTTCAGCACGGCTCTCACACCTTAGGAGGTGGAAAGTAGAAGGGATTGATGAAGAAACTGAAACGAAAAGTATGAGTGGGAAAAAAGACCATGCAAAATTAGTTGAGTCGATGGCTGAGTCCCAAGGTTGAGGAGTTCCCCATCATTGGGTCTCAGTCTCCGTCTCTTAAGCCCCCCCCCCCCCCCCCCACGACAACAACGGGCAAAGGATTGGGGAGGTCCTTGTAATTGATCAATATTGACTCTTGGTGAATGGGAATCTTCTTCAATCTTATCTTCTTCAGTCTCTACACCAAATTCTTGCAGTTCAGTTTTTAAAGCAGGACAAGTTAATTTTAATGATTCTAAATGAGGGCAATGCTCTGCAAGCTCACAGACATTTTCAACTGACAACTCATGCATTACTTCCAAGTTTAATGATTCTAGGTTTGTTATATATTTTGTAATGTTCATAAAGGAGGAGCTATCATAAATGTAAGAAGTTAGAGAGATATGCCTCATGTTAGGAAATATCTTAAGTGTTGCCAGTGGTACGGAGGTGATCATGATATCTACTTCTGTTACTAGTGGTAAATGCACCTTCTTCAGCTTCTCTGGCTTCACTTTAAACAAAGCCCTCCCTTGCTTGTTAGAGAACTTCTTTAATTTCAGCATGACTGGTGGGTAGGGTAACTGATTTAGCTTACTCATGGTACGAAGTAAGTCAACTCCCTCAAATTCTTCAAGCTCTGGTAATTGTTGCAAGAGTTTCAAGGATTCACTAAGTAGCTGTATTTCTTCTTGTCTTTTCCACTTAACATTTGGCCACTTTAGGGATTTAAGTATATAACAGCCATCAACCTTTCCATATACATCATGATACTCAACATCACCTTCATTAAGAGAACAGAGAGAATTCAGAAAATCTGCTTTTTCATCGAGTTTTCTCCCATATTTGACTACACCTCTGCAATCTTCATCATTAGTTTTAATTACATAATAACGCTGTAGATCAAAGAGATCTCCACTGATATCCAAGCCGCAGATTTTAACAATTTGAGCTGATAAGCCATATGAATGGTCCATAAGCCATATTCTGAAGGCTCAGTGTTGTTAGGCAATCAAGAAAAGGCTCACACTCTTTTATTGCAGGAAGGAAAACACTCTTACTTTCTTCTTCTACCACTTCTAGAGTCTCACTATCCAGGAATACCTTATCACTAAGATATTCAACTAAGGCTCTATATAAATAATTTGAAATGGGACTTATATTCATTACAGACACTTTTGATCTTAACATACTTTCAAGAATTAAGTGAAAACGAGATCTGATTATCTTTATCCATGACCATCTGTCATTAAGAAACTCCTCTATGTCAAGTTCATTAACATGAATTAAAGTTAAATCGCTGAGTAATCTATTGAATATTTCAATAAGAAATACAGGGGGAAGAGTCTGAATATAATCTGTTAAGATACCCTGAAAATCTCTCCGTTTGTCAAGAGCATCTTTCAGCTCAGTCATTTCCTTTGCATGTCCTAGAAGAAAATGCGGCTTCTCTTTTGCCATCTGGAGACCCTTTTCAATTTCATCCTCAGTTACTGTTGATATATCATCTACAGCATTCACTACACTGTTACCAGTCATAATCAATTCTTTTATATTTCCACAAACTGCATTAAATGACAATTCAAGGAGGCTTTTTGTCACCATATGTGCAGGCATCTGAAAGATAGAAAATTTGGTATCAATAAAAAAATATATATATATATATAATAATAATATAGACACAACACTTACAAAGGTTATCATAGCACATACTGGAGAATGTCTTTGTGATTCTTATAATTATATCTAATTGCTTTACCAATTTCTTTCTAACTTTGTTTACAATACTACATATGTATGTGAACTTTTACAAACAAATTCTGACAAGTACATAATGAAATGCAAAACTTCCAAAAAGCAATTCATTACAATGAAAATAAATCTCATGTTTACGTATTAACTAGTGGCAGCTTGTAAAAAAAATTAAAGGATTGTGTATGGGCAGCTTCACACAACTGTATGCTGATAACAATTAAAAGGAATAATTAGTAAAAAAAGAATAACAGAAAAAAAAAATACAAAAAGAATAGGCTGTATTGAAGCTCCTCATTGCCAGAAATAGCACAAATAAAACCTATGGTATGGTACAGCATGAAATTTCTAAGTTTAGCTTGTTTTAATGAAAAACCAAAAAATTCTGTAATAAATATACTGTAAACAACATATGAAGGCTTTTTATGATGATACATTTGTTATCTACATATCATTCTCCTGTGAAGAAGATAGATTCATACACGTGGCAGTGAGTGTCTGGGGAAACTGCCGCTCAGCAGCTCTATAACTGGGTCATAACCCAATAACAATGAGAAGTACTTTTGGTAAAGTTCTGCAAGGATGGACACTCCAAAGGGTATGCCACTCTGCACCTAGCTGAATATCTAGACTTTGGTAGTGTGTATGAGACCTCATCCTAAATATCACGGCACAGACTTCTGACATGCTGTGATGTCATCGATCATTTGTTATTATTTGCAATTACATATCATATAACCTGTTAACAATGAGTTAATGCACAGCTAGTGAACTCTAGAATACATCTACTTCTTTTATATTAAATATGCAAGTTATAGTAATCATCTCACACAAATATAAAGATCGAAAAACATTATTTTCGAACTTTTAAACTGCTATCAGAAGAAGAAAGATTCTGGAATGAGATTGCATTGTCTTAATGGCCTGATCCTAAACAAAAAACAAAAAGGACAAAACACCTCATGTGGAAAAAATATACATGAAAAAGGGTAATAAATCATGCCAGGGGCTTCTTCATTCTATTCTAGTTTCCTCAAGCATGAGTAATAAGATAAGGTAAGAAGTGGATCGCCAAAATGCAAAATAAATATAGCTTTTTGTTCTTTTGATGGTCTGGGGGAATACTGTATTTTTTTTTTTTTTTTTGGGGGGGGGGAGGGATTTAAAGTCCCCTACGATATTTCATACATAATTTTATAGCCTTTCCAAATAATGAAGCAAAACATCTTACCTTGAGTTCTGGAGTGTAATCTTACTGTTATATCCTATCACAGAGATGAACTTAGAAGTGAAGACTCCGCACTGCAGACTTCTTTGAGCACCATGTTATTTTTCTCGAGATTGTAGATCCTGTAATAATTTAAATAATAATAAAAGTATACATACACTAAACAAACATCAATACTGATATGACTTCATGCTCAAAGGGTCTTTAATCCTTTAATCTATTGGCTTGTAAAAATTCTGGTTTTGTGATGACAGGAAAAAAAAGGTATATAATGGATGCAAAAAACAGACTGTTCTGACACTTTACTGGTGTAATTAGAATGTTTATATTTAAGCAGTGATGAGTTGGGAAGGAAATTTTTACCCATGTATTCTTTGCCTTAACTCTAAGCAAACTAGTATCTTAGACTCATAATAATAAATACAAAAACCGCTCCTTTGTCCAGAAGCTGCCGACACTATTAAAAGAATTTACTGGTTATAGAACTGTAACAGGGTTGTACATCCTGTTAATCCTTGACATATGCAAGTTGAAGTTGTTGTTTTTTCCTCTGCCTATACTCTCCTTTCAAAACTCCTTGCCCCTTGTCACCCATAAAAAATTAATAGAACTGCATGTTGTTTTAACATTACAGCAAATAATATAATCCTAAGCCCGTAGAAGAGGACATTCTGTATATTCTGTTCCGTACATTACACCTCTTGACTGAAATTACCATTATAAAGTTAAAATTGTATTCTTTGGTAGTTTGAGTAATCATAAGTTATAAGTTCTATAGGCTGATATCATTCTTAAACATATTAATCATAGGTCTAGGACAATATGTAGTATAAGGTAGTGGCAGAGTTGAGTAATAAAACTTATATGAAATCATAGAACAATACAAACCAAGACAAAGTTCTCCTATAGCAATATGTGTGCAAATGCTTCCCAAGGGTGCTATACGTAAAAGGAAAGAGAAGATCCCTCAATTTTGGCTAAGTCGCTCATCTTGTTTGCATTGCGAGGGTGAATTCTAGATGCATATACTACCCCGGGGTCCAGGACTAGGCGTATACATTACCACGGGGTCCCGGGGGCAGAGCCCCCTGGGTAGGGAATATATACCACGGTGTTAGGTTTGGTTGAATGTTGGATTAGGACGTTATGTTGACAACCACGGGGGTCCTGTTTTATCCCATAATTTCCCTGATATACGTCATGCCCTCCACTGCTATGGGACTACTAAATCAAGATTGTCGATGGAGATGGTGATCATATCTCCTCAACGATTCATTTCACAAGGAAAGGTACGGCCGACCAAGGTACACTTCTTAAGTAATTTTCGGCCAGGTTTTATCGTCATGGGATTTGGGGGTAGTCTGTCAGCAAGCTCGTTCCCTCTGATGCCGATGTGGCTTGGGACCTAGTTGATGATTATTCTTCTACTCTGAGCAAGAATTCTTTGTGCCATTGTAAGAATCGTGGTCAGGAGGTAAATGTTGTCTGTGGGTGAGCTGTGCTGAAGACAGTTAACGGCTGCCTTGGAGTCTGTATGTATGACCACGTGTCCTTCCCTTAGGGACGCGTGGACTAGGGCTCCCAGATTGCAACTGCCTCTGCCTGTAGCGAGGAGGCGTTGTCTGTTACCCTCATGGATTGCGTGGCATCCCTTGCTGCAAAGCCGGCGCCTGCAGTGTGGCTCAAGGGATCGACGATCAATCCGTGAAGTATGTTCTACTACCCGGAGGAGTGATGGCTAGGCGTGGGGTATAGGCTCTTTTTCATTAACAGGCTCATTATATTGAACTCTATCAAGGCCTGTGCCCACGGCGGGGCTTCGATAATGTCGGGGTGGGGGGAGTCCATGCCCTTAGCAAGAAGCTGTTCTTTGAGATGATAGCGTATCAACACCCTGGCTGTGAGAGACAACCAGGAGTTGTTTGCAAAAAGCTCATTGTCTTGTTCTAGGCGTCTGACATATTTTTTGTCTTAGGCTTGTGTTCCTGGGAGCCTGGATGACCTTTGACAGGAATTGTGTTGCCATTAGATCGATTCGTGAGTCCAGGGGGAGAAGGTTCGCCTCCCTCAGGAGGTTGAGGACCTTTGTCCACCTCAGGGCACCCAGAATGATCCTGGCAGCTTCATTTTGGACTGTCTCCAATTTGTCTGTGTACTTTTTCTTGGTGGCAATTAGAGCGACTGAGGCATAGTCCACAACAGGCCGGACAGCATGTACATAGAATGATCTTAGTACTTTGAGTCTGGCTCCTATACGTCTCCCAGTCATTACTCTCATGACAGACAGTCTTGCTTTGGTTCGGTCGACCAGGTTTTGAACCTGGAAGGAGAGGGCCCGGTCTATCCTTACCCCAAGGTAAAGGAAGTCATGGACCCATTCCAATTCAACCCCCTGGATTTTCAGACTTGCGCCTTGAACTCTATGTCTCAGAGCCATGGCTTTGGATTTAGCTACAGAGATCTTTAGTCCTGTCCTACAACACTCCTCGGACAAGGTCCAGACAACGCTGGGCTTTATTCAGGCTGTATGATCCAGTGGAGGTGATAGCGAAATCGTCTACATACGAGATGATCTTGCACCCCACTGGAAGGTTTATGTTGAGGATGCAGGACATTAAAGTGTTAAATAGGGCTGGACTGAGAACCCCACCCAATGGCGTTTCATTTTCTAGTGGCATGTGCTGTGATAGGTGACCCTGAAATTTGACTTTGTCAGTCCTGTTCCTGAAGTAGTCACCTATCCAAGCCAAGAGCTTTCCTCTGATTCCCTTCTGGATCAGGCTTTCCTGAATGGCAGGAGGACTTGCTAGTTCAAAAGCCTTCTCCAGGTCAAGGAATACCACCACAGCTGGGCCCTTGCTGATTGTGCTTAAGAGCGTGGCTATGCTGTGTGCTGTGCTCATGCTCCTTGTGAACCCATGGAGGTGTTCATGCGGGGGTCCCATTTTCCATTGGAGCCGGTTTAGTACCATCATTTCGGCCGTCTTGACCAGACAACTGAGAAGAGAGATGGGGTGGTACTTCCCTGGCTCCTTTAGTTTTGGGATGGGAACTTGGACTTGGAATAGGACTTGTTGATGAGTTGTAAGATTGCAAGCTCACCTGCTGGTCCTAGGTTGGAGATAATGGGGTACGAAATCCCATCAGAGCCCGGGGCTGTGTACGAACTGGATTTATAGGCTTTTCTTAGTTCCCTCAGAGAAAAGATAACATCTGAGTTATTGGGTTCGGCTGCCCTTTATTTGATCTGGGCAAGTCTGTCTGGTTGTAAGCGTTCTTGTCTTTCCCTCAGCTCGGCTGGCAGACTGTTGCTGCTTGTTCTCGCAAAGAACTCGTGCGTCAGTCTGTTTGCCTCCGCTTGGGGGTCATGGTGTGTGCACCTCGGGCCTGAGCGGCTGGTAGCTCGCCTGACCCGTTGCCACAGCTCTGAAAGGGTAGTTTGGTGGTCGAAGGACTGACACCATTCCAGCCACTTTTCCTGCTTGAATCTGTTGACATTTTCATTGGCATCCCTCACATCCTCCCTTAGGAGGCCTAAGTTGTCAGGGATTCTTTGCCTTCGAAATAGTTTTCGGCACATGCTTACTCTGTGGTTGACCTCCCTAATCTCGTCGTTGAAGTACCAGGCGTCTTTGTGACTTCTGGACCCAGAAGTCTGGCTTCAAGCACTATTACGTTTTCACTTTGTGGGGGTTCATTGCATCTTAGACAGTGGGCCAAGGCGTTCTGAAACGCTTGCCAGTTGGCCTTGTCTGTTTTCCATCTTGGATTCGGTCGTGGGATTTGGGCTGGGCCAGCATCCATGAGGGTAGTTACAGTGCCGTAATGGTCACTTGTGACGGTCTCATCGACACACCAGCTAATCCGAACGACAAATATGACCTTAAATATGTAAACTGTAGCATGCTGTTGATAAAATATTTGAGGGTCCCGATAACTGGAATCTGATTATTCCACCAATTAGAGGCAGGCATATTAATATTCGAGATGTTGCCGAGTATTGCTATATCCTATGCTAGTGCTTCGACATAGGTTTGGAAAATGCATAAATTCATAAATAGAAGACTGCACTTGACAACGGAAATGAGATAGTATGGGCCACTGGTTTCCAGGCCAGCATGTATTGCATATTTCGTATTCAAAATAGTTGTCAATTATATGTTTATACAGTTCCACAGGATGCAGTGGAAAAAGAATACTGGTTTGTTTATACTACTATAGTTTATTCTTTAGATATAACCCTCTTTGTGTAAGAACCTACAGTGTATATATTTTACTTTTCTCTTTTTGGGTGACTCACACTGTCCAAAAGGTAATATATTATAATGTAGAATCACACCCGTTGACACCACCATTCCTTGTAACTTTTTTTTCTTCAAAATTATGACTGATTACAAGCACAAAAATGATACTGTTGTCCAGCAACTTCCTAAACATTTCCTAACATGTGAAATGTTCAGATGACAACACTAAGATCATTCCTCTTTCACAATAGCTTTCAGACTCAAAGCGTCACCACCCTGGTAATGCGACAGAGTACTATTCCCGTAACCTCATCCCTCTTCAGTTAAGTTAAATAAAAGAATGCTCCTTTTTTGTTTATTTCATATAAGAAACTAAGATTTTTTTTGTAGCATTCCCGAAATCTCTAACACTGATACACTATGGTACATGTTTGCCCTTTACGTGCACATTATTGGAACCTGTTGAAATATCTTTTCGGTTTGTATCATATTGTATCCTTATACCTTGATACACTGTGATACGCACTGGTCAGCCAACCAGAGCGCGATATTTTCAGATATATTTCAGATAGTCTTAAATAGGAATATATATTTTCATTAATTATGAATTGCATTGTATTTTTCTTGATGAAAAAAATCTAACATAAAGGTGCATAAGATATTTCTGTGCCTTTTTTTTTAGTATATGAAATACAGGTTCACTGGATATGAGTAAAATTTGAAGTCACAATCTTGACGGTCACTCAAACCACATGTTAAGAATTTCCAGTGTGTCAGAGTCATATGACGTGGTGTTGATTTCGGTGGGATTAATATCTTCAAAATCATCCTGTACCTCCATGATATAACCTGACAGGCTCAAACATATCATAGAAAAGGCTGTACACATAATTCAGTCAATAAGAGAAGTATATGCCCTTGATCACTGGAATTATTCAGTTGTCTGATTCGGACACGGATCTCCCTGGAGGATAAGATGCAAAACCTCATGCAACTTCCATTCTTCATATGAAGAACAAAGTATGGAATAAGTAGAAAAATGTTGACTGAATCTGAAGTGAAGAGTGGTGTATATAAACAATACAGGTTGATGAGTAGTCAGGTACTTTTTCTATTTCATTTGAAACTTTGTATGTCAGTACAAACTTCGATGATATCGTGATTTGTAACGACCGAGATACAATGGAAAATGTATCAAAAGTTAAGGGTTCTGGATGCTACAAAAAAGGCCTTTGAATTTTTAAAAATCAAATATAATAAATATTCGTGTATTTCTTCTTATATTATTTCATTTACCAATTTATTGATTTTCTTATTCGCTCATCTGTTCATTTATTCATTATTATTTCAGTTTACTTTAAAGAACTATAATTTTTAGAAAGTACCTCGTTACCCCCCAGAAATTATTTCATTTGAGAATCACTACTATCACGATTTTATTAAAATATATTGGCGATATACTTATTGATAACCTCTCGTTACAGAACTTCCTCAAAGTTGCTACTTCAGCAAGAAGTAGCTTTGGATTCAGTAGGTTTCATTCTCCGTATATGAATTAAAAATAAAAAAAATAAATACCTAACGTTTCTGGATTGACTTCAGACGAAACATTATCGATATCTATACGATATCAAATTGCATGGAAATAGTACTCTAAATTTTAATCATGTCGAAAAAATGGACTCTGAGGATTGAAATATTGTTTACTAAACGTAAGAAAGTCTAGTTGCATGTGCGTGAAAAGAAATCTGACCCTTCGTCCGCACTGCTGACTACTAGGAACTACATTTTTGTATGCCGGCAAGTATCCAGCGTGGTTTCAAATCAGTACAATAATTCATAATAACTTCAACTGCACTTACGTCAAGGGACTTTGGCTCTGAAAATCCCAGGCTGGGAACTTACAACTACTCCCTGCATACACGGGAACCCATAAGGCCTTTGGGCTCTGGACCTCTGTGACCGAACTTGTATGTCGTTGATTGCCTTGTCCAACTGAGCTATAGCAGTGAGACTAATGTCAACCAGGCACAATACCTATTCATTCTTCTCCAAAAACTGATATTACCACTCCATGGCAGATTCCTATGAGTGCATATGGTATCTGCCAAGAGTTGGGCTCCAGCAGTCTGGTAATTAGTCCCCCCGTGATGGCAGTTATGGAGTTATAACTCAGTTCCACTACTCTTGCAGAGCCCAATCATAAGACAGACAGACTTCGGCAAATGACTACTCCCAGACTTTACACTTGGACAGTCACAGGACCAGGGCCAGAAATTTACGAAAGGTTGTAGACACACGAAGTTTAGAACAGGTCTGGAGGTGTTTAACCCCTTTATGAGGTGTAAACAACAGTAATACAATATTATTTATGTTTATTATAAAACAGTATCAGTAATAATATCTAAAAGTTGTGGCCCCTTTCACTATATTGTCCAACGTTTATTGACCCATTCCTCCATTTTTACTACAATGTTACGTTCGAGAAATGCAAATGGCGCCGCACACCTTCTCAGCTTTAGTGGCAAAAAATATAGAAATCGCCATGCCTAAAGTTCATATATATATATATATATATATATATATATATATATATGTATATATATATATTGAAATATATAGTATGTAATTATATGATAATCGTATGCGATTCGTTCATATATATATATGTATTTATATATTTATTTATTTATCTATGTCTATCCATCTTTCTATATACACACGCGCACACACTATATATGTATGTATGGGTGTGTATATATATATATACATATATATATCAATATATGTATATGTATACATACAATGCAAACACACACATCTATATCTATATATACATGTATATACACACATTCACATATGTACGTATGTATCACATATACACACACGCACACGTATACGTTTGTGTTTATACATGTGTCTATAATTAATAGATATATTTACACATATATATATATATATGTATGTATGTATAGAAATATATGTATACACACATTTGTTTGTATGTTTATATATGCATATTTGCATACACATATATATATAATACATATGTATATATATATGTATACATGTGTGTGTATATATATTTATATATATATATTTATATATATATAATGTAGATCTATGATAGTTCTTCATTAAAAAAAAGACTGAGGAATGCCAGATTTCACATAACTGTTTATCGAACGAACTAAATAAGACTAAAAAGGGACTAAAACAAACCGAATTCACTTGAGTGTCTTTAATGAACGTCTACTGAGTATTCATTACATGTTATCTGTGAACCTTAGCCGACACATGGCATTCAATAATCTCATAAGGTAATGCTGCTTTAAAAATATATATCAATTATATATATATATGTATAAATAAATACAATATACATATATATGCAATATATATAGAATACATATATACACACATATATACATACAGATACATACACACATACATATATATACATATATATATATACACACATATATATGTTTTGTCCTCTTTACATATTAATATCTAACCACAAATTCTTGAAAAAAATGAACACTGGAAAAAGTCGGAGGATCAGCATACAAGAAGTTATACAGAAGGAGAAATATGAATATCTTGTTCAGTTAGCCTCCTTACTAATAACCCAGGCTCCATTTTGCTTGATTTACGGGATGTGAACATGAAGCACAGACTACAAATAAAATGGCACTCTAAAAATCGTTGATGCTTGGCACTTTGCCAGCCTGCCCCCAAAAGAAACGGTGCTTAAAGGGATTCCTTCAAAAGCTTTTGGTCAAAGATGAAGTCCACCATGGCCTTGCCCTCGGGTTGGCTGTGACCATGCAGCAGGTTTTTGTATTCCTGGATCGCGCCCTGAAGCTTACGGATGCCTTCGTGCTGCTCGTCTAAAATGGGGTTGGTGAACACGTCGGCTCCATGGAAGTCATGCTGGCATTCCTTTACGACGTGGTGAATCTGGTTTGTAACCTGTAAAATGGTCTTCATGAAAGTAACGTGCAATTCATAAAATATTTAATGAGATGTAAACTAAATCTGGCCTTTAAAGGGAGGTGTAAGTGCAAATGTTAACCGATATTTCACTTAATACAAAATAAGGTTTTAATCACCAAGTCGGATATATGAATTATAATGCAATTTGTAAACCCAAAATTTCTTACCGTCATCTCCATCGTGACAGCCGCTTCGAGCGCCAAAAGCACGGTGAGGGATTCTTTTTTATGTTCATCTTTGATCTGAAAAAGGACCATCATGTTATTTACAACAGCTCCGCTACGGGTATATTCATTTTATTGAAAATGTTCTGCATCATTATACGAAGTAAAAATTCATATCACCACATCCAATTTTTCTTCCTAACAGTGCCGTCTTCAAACCTTACAGTGGTCTCATTAAATGTAAAACTGAGATCTTGTGAGATAGGGACACCTCGCTTGTTGAGATAGTCAAGCATAAGGATGGCATGGCTCCTCTCCTCCGATGCGGATTCTAGCATAAACTTGGCCAAACCAGGTCTGGCTACAGAGTCCTGGGCAAAGTAGGCTCCCTGGAACATAGATTTCTGTGTCATAAACTGCAGATTCATGTACAATCCAATACCGATAAGTCTGTCGTATGTTTTCCCATCATAAACATTACCACAATCTGTATCATTAACTACAATAACCTTCTTTCCAGGAAATGTATTTTTTATTCAATTTATATAATCGGTACATTATACCAAGAATTCGAATGAACAGAACCGTTCATACACTTACCATATGCATGTATAAGAAGGCAGCATCAAACTCATTCTTGATATGACTCTTGATAGCTTTGGTGCAGTGTCTATTGTAACACACCTCTTTGGGAAAACCTAAGGAGAGAAAAATATTTTGAAAGGACTCTAATAACACAAAGAAATATGCTAAGTGAAAACTGAGATCAAAACTAAATATACTTAATGATCTATCAAAATAGTGTGACGACAGATGATTATAAACTAAAACAAAAATATGAAAAGACTGAACCATGAAAGGTTTTCTGAAATCTTACCCGTTGCATCTCCATTGGTGCCGTCGCAATGAAAGTTAAAGTTGACTTCCAAGGTAGCAGCACAGCCTGCGGGGAAAAAGACAAAAACAAATCATATATATATACATATATTTATATCCTTTCTTCTATTGTTTGGCCGCTATAACCTGCTGATTGTAAATGGCATTCTTTATATACAGATAAAACATAAATGGCCATTGCTATGCCATGTGCAAACTACATTTCCTAGCTCGAAACTCCGAACATAAATTTACCTATTTCAGAAAACAAAATTTCTTAAATGTATCTACATGCGTGTATTACTAAAGAAAATACCTAGTCTACCATATTTCATTATTACTATGAAAATAACGAGTCCTATTCATCATACCAACTAAATATCTAATTTAGATAATACTATACGTAAAGTAAAACGACTTTCATAATCGCCTATGTTAGTAATGTACATAACAGAATTCACACAAGTGAAGTCAAGGACACGGTCAAGAACTAGTGACATCTCAAATAATTAGTTTCAAAGTCTGTTGTGACAGGTCACAAGTATCATTAGTTTCTATTTATTAACTTAGTATTTGGGGTAATGGTAGAGAGACAAACACGAGTGGAAAGTATAATAAAAAATATATAAAGTAAATTTATTTACCACCCTTTTCCAAGAGTGGCGTGTTAATTCCGCAGACTTTTGATCGTTAGACGACATGATGTACAACTACAGTAATAAACGACTAGATCCCCATGTATTCATAATAAAAGTCTACAGTTATTTTTTTTCACATCGCGACGATTTTGGTATCGACGGATTCTTCTCACCATATCGTTACCTACACATATATGTAGGAATTATGGCGCGGAACCCACCCAACCCACATATTTTTAACCCCGCTAGCAGGGATGGGTATGAAAGGTACCAGGGGTTGAAATATGAATAACATGCACTGAATCAGCCACTGCGACCCCCCAAACCCAGCTAAGAAAAACAAAGCATCATCGCATTCACGGCAGGCCCGACGCCGAGTCGGTTCGACGCTCGCTCTTGCCATGAATACCTGGAGTGTTTTCCTGTGTGGGGGTTAGGGGGCAGCAGAACCCATGAGGTGGGATCGCAGGGGACACATCCCCCTGCACAAGACAATATAGTGACTGATTCTATGTATATTATTCATATTCTACCCCGCAATTTCCTGGTACCTTTAATGCCCTCCCCTGCTATCGGGGCCAAGATTGTCGCTAGTGGGAGGTGGGGGGGGGGGGGGGCACGACATAATTTCTATATATTTGCATAATACAGAGTGAGCGGAATCCATCGATACCAAATTCATCGCGATCGGTTAAGTGAAGGTATTCTGAAAATTTACGTCTAAACAACAGGTTTGCAACAACAAGGTCTGAAGGGGATGGGCAGCACACTGCCTCACCTTGCAAGTTGGTGCCATTACAGGGATGTCCAACCACCCACAACCCGTACTCTGTGGAGAACCCTTTAACGTTGTCCTTCAGTTCCTCGCAAAGTTAACTCACTCACTCACTCTCTCTCTCTTTCTTTCTGTATGCATCTCTCTCTGTCTCTCTCTGCCTCTCTCTCTCTCTCTCTCTCTCTCTCTCTCTCTCTCTCTCTCTCTCTCTCTCTCTCTCTCTCTCTCTCTCTCTCTCTCTCTCTCTCTCTCTCTCTCTCCAGTGCTATGAAGCCAATTCAAAATCTTCAGATTATAAAAAAAATACTGCATTTCTGGCTCACACGATATTCCAATAAACATTTAATCGGCATAAGCTCCGTAAGTAAAATCAGTAAAGTATAAAAAGCAAATCCAGGAAAGGCAAACTGGGGAAATGTAAATAACTTACCAAGGATGAGCACAGTAGCCAGAAGAAAGCGTTCCATGGTGGTTCCTTTGAAGTGATTCTCGAGCGTTGACAGATCAGGGGTCTTTTGAGGTCTTTCTACTCCTGAGGGGCTGGTCCTGCTTTGGTGGACGTCAGGGCGTCTCTCTAATCAGCGTCTGACTTGCGGTGCTCCAGATGTAGTGGCTGATGATAAGGTCAGGTCAGCGAACGTGAAACAGAGATAAGAGAGACAGTGATAATCAACTTTGGTATATTAATCGTCGGGATAGCTACGGCACTACACTGAATGCGCGATAGCTCTTCTCGGACGATGGACGAGATGTACTGAAGGGGCGGCCGCGTCAGGGACCCTCTGCCAGGCTTAGGCTGCCAGGCCACCACGGTTAGGCGTCGCGCTACACAGCTCTTCGGTTTGCGCACACGCGCACTTCAACGTTATTCAGTCTCTATGCACGTGATATGTAAACGTTTCACGTGAATATGAGTAAATAATATATATTGCTATTCAATCAATATAAAGGTGACTGCCTTCATGAAATATAATTTTGTGTAACTGCCCCATTGTTTATGCTTATGAAGTTCATGTTCATAAGCTTGTATACCTTGTATACTTGTAAAACCTGTGGCACAGGTACCTACGTGAGGTTGTACTTTGTTCACCTATTTTGGATTTGCTCTGAGAAGTTGCCTGCAAATAATATTATTCACTTTCTATTTTAATCAGATCCCAATTCAGAAAACTGAAGTCTCCCCTTAAAAATAAATACTCATGACTCGCAAGGCACATCTGATCCTTGTTCCCTGACCTCAATCCTAACGAAGGGACTTTGTAAATTGGTTTCTTCATGAGTCCTTCATTTGTAATCAGTAAACATACCCACCTCCTACAACCCCATTCCCATTTATTTATCCTATGACCTTGTATCCTCAATAATACATACCCACCTCCTACAACCCCATTCCCATTTATTTATCCTATGACCTTGTATCCTCAATAATACAACCCTTTGTTTCGGATCTGTATTGCCAGGGCCGGATTTAGACTTGGCCAGGCTTTAAGCTTTATGAAGATTGGGGGGCTCTTGTAAAGTATGAAGCTTGGGGGCTCTTGTAAAGTATGAAAATAAGGGTCTTGCAAAAGTTGAAAATGTTATCGCTTACTCAATATCCTAAACAAAGGGGTGTCCCATATGTATGCAATATACAATCAATTCTCAAAGGCCATTAAAACACTGGAGACCCCACGAAATGCGAGGCCCTAAACTATAGTTTTTTTTAGCTTAAGCATAAATCCGGCCCTAAGGACTTCCCTTCCTATTCTAAGATTTCCTTCTATCATTATGACCTTCTGCTCTTACTCTGGGCATCCCAGTGAATCATGGTTCATGGTTGCCCAACAATGATGAGTTGGCAGATCTTGTTAAGTCGGTTGGTGTAGCCGGAGACCTAGTGTTAAAATAAAGGATACACTGTAATGTTGTTATAGGCACAATGAGGTAATGTACGTTCTTCAAGTTACATACTGGTTTACGGTCAGAGTACTATCTTTACAATGAGAGAAATGTATAGATGGATGAATAGTTGGAGAGAGAGAAAGAGAGAGAGAGAGAGAGAGAGAGAGAGAGAGAGAGAGAGAGAGAGAGAGAGAGAGAGAGAGAGAGAGAGAGAGAGATTCTTGACTTTGATCTTGTGTTCCTTAAAACATATCAGAAGTATAAGATAGCAGAATTTATTCAGAGTGAGAGAGAGAGAGAGAGAGAGAGAGAGAGAGAGAGAGAGAGAGAGAGAGAGAGAGAGAGAGAGAGAGAGAGAGAGAGAGAGAGAGAGAGAGAGAGAGAGAGAGAGAGAGAGAGAGAGAGAGAGAGAGAGAGAGAGAGAGAGAGAGAGAGAGAGAGAGAGAGAGAGAGAGAGAGAGAGAGAGAGAGAGAGAGAGAGAGTACTCAGGTCTGATCTTTAGTCTCATGAATGGAAACGAGCCTGGGGGTATGACATCAGTAAGAACAAGAGCGGGTGTATCTGGCCTGGCAACAACCCTGTCCCACTGCGTGTCTGTAGCTCCGTCTTATACACGAAATCGTCTTTGACAAGGACAAAGCCAACAGTGAATATGATAACATGATCGATAATAACTGTGAGGATAATAGCGCTAATGATTAAAGTGGTAATGATTATTAAATGAATGACCATGGTGTTTGCCAAGTAATAACATGATAAGGAATAAGGATATAAATGATAATAAAGTTTTTGTAATGATACCAGCAATGCTAGCATTGATAGTTACGAAATTAATTACTGGAAATATAAGACTATGCAAATTATAACACGATAACCAATCTTCAAGACCTTTACTAGCAAAAACGTTATTTAAAAAAAATAATTTAAACATAATGGCAGTGGTAAAAATATCAACTGTATTTCTAAGGCAATAATGAAAATGCATTAACGTTGAATCAGTCATCGGCTATACAGCTTATTAATATTTCCCTTTATACATAGAACTTCATAAACTGCAAATTTAAGCCTGGTCTCTGTCAAAAGAGGGGAAGCAGAGGGAGCGAGCTGCTGCATCGGTCGCTCGCCAACCTTACTGCGTAGTTGGGAGAGACCTCGTTACAAAGATCCCCGCCTCTAATTGTTCATTCCTGTAAACGTGTGGTGAACTTCGATGTAGATTCTCGTGTGGAATTCGAGACAATTGTTTCGCATGTTGGGATTACATGTAGTCGGGCGTCGGGTCTGGAAAATTTGTGTATTTTAAAGTATTATAGATTTTGTACAGCTACTAGTGTGTTCTATTAACGTTTTCAAATGGAAGGCTGCTTTGGTACATCGTCAATGTTGAATATATTGACATATAATGGGTCTTTCCTTTTCGACATTTGTTTTCCTGAGCTGATGTATAAGCGCTGTCGATCTCTGGATCAATACAACAGGAACTACCAGTGTCCCGCACAACACAGGATCTCGTATACACTCGTACCCCAGTATCCAGTTTCTGAGTGTTAGAATGGAAGCTT
>NC_061840.1:27446165-27478665 GCF_019202785.1 Penaeus chinensis
CGGGAGCGGCAGGAAAGTTTTTAGAAATTATGAGTAACCACTTCAGCGATTCTCTAAAATACCTTTATACAGTGAGTATGAATTTTATCTTGTACTTGTTTTGTGTGATACTTCAATTGTCGTGGACTTTCGCGCCATAATCGAAAATACGATTCGGAGGACTGTTTTTAACGAATAAGTTTAGTCTTTTTGTAAATGTGGTTGGACTAAATAGCCGCCATCTTGTTTCTTCAGAGCAAGCAGTATGATAGTCAGTACATGCAGCGCCCTGGTATGGCCAAATACCTGATGGAGGCCAGCGACTTCGAGTGGGAACAAGGGCTTGACTTCCTTAAGAAATACATGCAGAGAGAAGGAAACATCGCCGATTTCAGGGATAAACTGGTTGTGTCGGGCAAGGTGAGGACAACGGTGGAGTTACACTATATTCTACGTGAAATGTGTTAACGGACCAGAATCATAGCATTATCTCAACACTTGTATCACAATAGAATGTCTTGTAGGATATACAATTCGCTATATCTGTCACTCTTCCCTTTCAGAATATTTACATGCCATATCGATCTCAAAGAATGAAAACACTTAGTACATATTTTTTTCTCTTTCTTTCGTTCCAGGGAGAGCTGACACTTGAAAATGGTGAAGATAAATTCGAGAAGTATTTTGGAACTTTCACGAACTTGATTAGGGACGCCGAAGCCAAGTTCAGTCAAATGAACCATGATGAATTAAGGACAGGGAACAGTGTTGATTACGAGGTAGGATGTTGGATGTTTTTTTATTATTATTGATTTTTATATTGATGTTAATACTGGTAATTTACCAAAATACAAAACATTATATACTTAGCATAATCCGAAGTTAAATGAATGAGTTTTTTGAGAGTGTATATTGCCTCACGAGGGCACCTTGAATATATATGTATATAAAAAGAAGTGATGAAAACTGAGCAAGACAGACACGGACGGAGACACTTTCACCCACACACTCATGGAGAGAGAGAGAGAGAGAGAGAGAGAGAGAGAGAGAGAGAGAGAGAGAGAGAGAGAGAGAGAGAGAGAGAGAGAGAGAGAGAGAGAGAGAGAGAGATTAATTGATTGATTGATTAACCGACGGACTGATTTGACTGACTTCGACCACGACTTTAACAAAGAAGTAACAATTGTCTCTTTGTAGATCTGCCACTATCTCGATGACAAGCTGGAGAAGAACGTCGCTCGTATCTACGAATTGAAGACTCACAGCACAAACCTGGAGAAGTTGAAGCCACTTGGAGTCGCTGTCAACGTCTTCGACGCGGCCCTGTAACGCACTCACGGGTTTCATCTTTATTTTTCCTTGACATTATGTCCATACTGTATTGTGCGAGCTTGTAATTCCGTGAAGTGTGAGCCTTGATTTCCGACTTCACTTTGTTCCCAGATTTTGCATTGGTCTGGGTAATTATTTTGTTTTTCTTAAGACTTGATTTTAGAAGCAGTTGTCTTTTCATGCCTAGTTAAATGTAATATATATCCTGTATATTAATGCAGGGAAATATATGTTATTCATCGTCACTATTATTTAAGTTATATTATGAAGAAATCCTTGTCAGTATGTCGGGAATTGTCTCGTAGACTCTACATTACAACGATATATCCTTTTGTCACAACAATTTCCAAAAGCCATCCGTTAAGGGAAAACTTCTAGAATATGTTATGTGTATGATCTAGAAAATAAAACAGAGAAAGTTATGTCTATTTTAATTCCTACTTTGTCAGTAATATATTATTTTCAATTGTGCAGCCAGAATATTGTAGTATAACCAAAAGGTCAGTATAGTTTTTTAAGGCGGAAGTCGGTAAAGGTGCCCATAGTCCCAGAGACTGGCTGAGGTAACCATTTGGCACATCGTATTCCCTGAGTGATAGGTTATCTAGATGCACCTCTTGTGTACTTGTGTACCTTCGGGAGACCTCTCGGGCAAACGGCCATGATGGCTTCCCCTTGTGATTCTGATGGTGTTATAACCACAACAAGCATTAGTTACATTTAATTTGGAAATTTATTCGTTTCATTTATATACCTTTTCAACATATGCGACAGTGCACTTGGTTCAAGTAATTTAGGCTGAAAATATGATTCGAAGAAATACACTGATTCCATCTAGAGGTGTGGTTCTTAAACCTTTTAGAATCACGAATCCCTTTAGGAATCTAATAAAATCAATGGGCCTCCTTCCCCCAAAAAATTCACATAAACACTACAAATCTATAATCTATATAAAGTACTTTATATATTGGGAATTGATTGTCTCACACAAATATGAAAGATACGAAATATTATCAAACTTACAGTAAACAATTTAAAACTACTCCCTTTTGTGCAAAAAGTAATGATAATCTCTATATGATCATCACTGATCCCCTAAAAAGCATCCAGGGACCCCTTTGGACCCCAGATTACGAATCCTGACCATGGGTCCGGGTCTTTATTTTCAAAAGAAATTTTGGACATGCAAAGTCCGGAATAGTGATACAGGTTATCAAATTTAGATGATGCAGGTGGGCTATAAAAAAAAAAATATATATATATATAATCAGCACTAAACCATCTAATGGCAGTCCATCGTGTATTTCTATACACGATGTACTGCCAGTTGATCATTTAGTGCTGATTATATCTTTTTTTTTTTTTTTTTTTTTTTATAGCCCACCTGCACCATCTATATTTGATAACCTGTATCACTATTCCGGACTTTGCATGTCCATTTTTTTTTTTTTTTAATATAAAGACCCGGACCTACGGTTAATGTAATTGATTTGTGTATACAATATACTGAAATACTCCGGTGAAATATACTGAGTAATGGAGATGATCATTTCACTATAATATAATATAAATATAAGGAGAATATCTTGAACAACTAGAAATTACACAATGGAAGAGCATAGGAATCCATGTTTGGTTATCAGGTACAATTGACATACATACTTTTTAGTTTTGTAACAAACCAGATGTAAATTCCACAAAGTAAAAGAGTATAAACACATTTTTAAAGGCCTATATCTTGGATTAAATTAATGAAATACCTGATTGGTTTTATTTTCCCTAAGAATATATCTTGACATTGGTCCAGTCCTCCTAACTCACCTGTACTTGAACTTGTCCTTTGTTATTCTATATTTGCTTCTTTTGTTGTTATTGCTATTGCTTGTTAGTTTACTAGTTGTTTAATATGTTTATGTTTATATAGCTTGTTTCCTATCTGTTTTTCTGCGCATATTTCTGCCCCTTGGTACATAAAAATTAATAAATAAATAAAAAATAATAATCATTATTAGTGTTGATATTTCCGTAAAGTGAAGACCGTAAGATGGCGAATCAAAGTAGAAAAAGCAATATACTCATAACATTTTGCCAAGAAACAAACCTGAAAATGGGATCGGTGCCAACTTGCAGTGTTCGCCAAAATATTTCTGAAATGCTGATATCATGGAGTTCAACGAGGGCGCAAATCCACAGCATTCATTGTGGAAACCTCTTTCATGTCTAATCGAGTTCCTACGTCTATCGACAGCTCATAAAAAATCTTCCAAATGATGACTTACCATCAACAATACTTATCATTGTTTGTTACAAAGGAGAGAGTAAGGCAATAGCTTTGGAATTAGTAAAGGAGGAGTATTTAAAACCGAACTTACTACTGTCATGTATTTCAAAGGCTTTGTTTTGTGTAATGCCTTTCTCAGGAACTCGCCCGTCTAGAGGTGACCCTCGCGAGGAAGTGCGCATTTGTTCTATTAATGAAGGGGCCATGAGATTATGCCGGGCCAATGACGTCAACCCACTTCAGGAAGTCAGGAGAAAAAAAAAAAAATCTTGCTAGTATCAGATCTATAGCTTAGTTATTTGGGAACGACGGAGCGCAGATTCAACAGTTTCGAGCCTAAGGCAAAAGTTGGTATATAAAAGATGATGCGTAAAATATGAAAAAACCCAACAATTCGTCTAATGCCATGTCCAAGGACTCGGCCCATGAGAGCCATTATTATTGTCATGCGTTCTGTTACAGAAAATGTTCATGTACACATTTGAGAGACTTTGGTATTTATGTGACATCTGGCTGAATTTAATTAGTGTAAATGTGTAAATTATGAAAATTACATACGTAACCACACGCGTGCGCGCGCGCATACACACACATAAATATATATGTATATATGCACACACACACACACACACACACACACACACATACATATATATACATATACATACACACGCACATACATATATACAATATATATATATATAAATATACATACACACAATATATACATATATATATATACAATATATATATATATATATATATAAATATACATACACACAATATATATATATATATGTATGCATTTACACTGTCAGGTGTATATGTATTAACATTCAAGTAACGGTGGAGTTCATGGGTTGTCAGTAACCATGGTAATTATGAAGAAGTTTGGTTATACATATATACATGTATATGTGTGCGCTAAATCCTGGACACTAGGGAGATGAAATACAGTTGGCTAGCCTGTGATTAATGCGTTTCCCCTGCTGACCTCAAAGCTTCCCTTCCTTAGTCCTAAGGTGCATTGATCCATCCCCATAAGTTGCCTCAACTCGCTACGCACGCTCAGTGAGAGACAGTCAGGGACAAGGCCTGTATGTTTAGGCGTTGGTCAGGAACGTTTCAAATGGACGAGATTAGCAGTCGTCGAGTTTTTTTTCCGTCTATGATCACACTGTCTTCTCATGGACAAGCAGGGCAGCACACACATGAAGGTTGTGGGTATTCCCGCCATATGAGTTTCGAATTTCTCCGCATCTTTATAACTCTCTGGGGCTTTCCTCTGTGTGTTTGTTTTGTTTTTCGCGCAAAAGGATTGAGGACAACAGGACAATTCAACACAGATATGGGAGGTAATGTCCACATAATGGGCTTCATTGGTTATGATGAATATACTTCTTCAAGTGTATAATAAGCACGCCCAGGCCTTTGTAAAGTTTGGTGCAGGGTGGTGAACGAGGTGTGCGGGAGTGGATGAGGGAGGCCCTGGCAGTCAGCCCGGGGAGAGTGGGTCGGTTCTCAGGGCTTGCTTCTTGGACCTCAGTACCCTCCTCACTCTGGCCGGGAACGCTGTTGCACACTCAGTGTAGTGTCGCAGCGAATTGGCAAAACTGAACTCTGCAAGACCCCAGTTTCCTGATCGGTTGCCTAACCTCGGATCCACTGTCAGCATTCGGACGATTTTGAAGATGCCCCAACTGCACTTGTAATCAGCGATACCCTTCTAACAACAGCATTCGTATGACAACAGTAACACACAGTGAGTCTACAGACCTTTCACCTGTGTTCTAGCATCCAAGTCAGACTATATAATATTAACATTCCTACCAAGACATCTAGGCTCTCTCAACATGAAAGACATTCGATCTTACTCATTCGAATGATTATCATGTTATCGCATTCTGGAGAAGATTCATTCAGCCAGATCATCATCCTTATCTAGCATTACAGCCCCTTGATAAACACAAGCGTCGAAAGATTGATAACTGTGATTTGCTTAAGATTTTACAACCGTATTTTCATGTGAATGTTGAACTGTGGAGCAGATGGCTACACAATAGGTTGACCATCTTAAACTCCCTTGAATCCGAGCGTTAATGAAAAGCGACGCGAAGCTGCAATGGAGAAATGGGCAAGGGGGGGGGGGGGGGATCACGTGATAACTTGATGATGGGGGGGATGCCAAGGATTCATGCGACTGCGCACTCACTAATGCGTTATTATGACAAATGACAAGCAAAATAAATTCATAAAATTTTATAGATAAATAATGTTTAAGCAAGATGTGCGGTTATGTAGGAGAAGATAGTGTTTCGAACTTTAGACGTAACACATATAAATTTAAATCTACATCTATCTATGTTATATAAATGTACATATATATTATGTTTATATATTACAGATATATGTAAATGTTAAATAAAATATAATAAAACAAATCTCTATATGCGTATTCCTGTGCATGTGTGTGTGTGTGTGTGTGTGTGTGTGTGTGTGTGTGTGTGTGTGTGTGTGTGTGTGTGTGCGCGCGCATGTGTGAGTGCACACACATACGTATGTATGTATGTATGTTTATATATGTAAGTGTTTATATATTATGTGTGCGCGTGTGTATGTGTGTGCGCACGCGCGTATGTGGATATGTATTTATGTATACATCTATACTCTCTACATATACACATTATTTAGTCTTACACCTTTGTATTTCCAGGACATAAGATAAGTTAATCAACACGATTTTTTTCTTAATATCACATTTTATTCGTCCACTAAATACAAATGACCAACGTGTAGAAAGAGATACGTCATTAACCAGAATACTGATAACAACGCTCGTCTATTTAACCCAGCCTTATTTAGTTACGTCGAGGCGGCTGTGGAGAGGTGAATCACCGTAATTAATATTCTTTATTGTTTGTGTTGTTATTGTTGTTGCATTTATAGGGCATATCAAGAATACTATTATCATTATTATACGTGTTTTTAGAATAACAACCATTAGTAATGCTGTTGATTAAATAAGATGATTTTTACGTATGGGTATTAATTTTACTATGATTTTAAAATATTATTGATATTACAGTCTGTTAGTTATTTATTACTTATTGGCATTAATGTGAACTCTATATGATTAATCTTTATTTTGTACCATTTTTACCATCATTTTAAAATATTTTAAATATTAAAGTCAGTATTTCACCAATTACTCAATAGGACTAATTGTAAATGTGTATTATTTATACTGTGATTTAAATATACATATTATTCATATATCTTATATATACATATATACACATATGTATGATATATATATATATATATATATATATATATTACAAACAGTTAATAATCACTCTCACCATCTTGATTACTATTGCATTCTGTTGCAGATGCGGATACTGTTCATCAACATCTATGTGGCGGTTGTGGCTTTGGTGACCCTCCGTGCACAGTCATCAGAGGCAAATGAACGTCAACGATCGAATGGAGGTAACCGGCAGTTGCAAATGGGGTTGTTAAACATGGCTTTTGTTTATTTTAACCTTTGGCATTCAAGGTGGTTTTTTTTTTTTTTTTTTTTTTTCTTCGATGAAGTGGTTGTTTTATGGATGTAGGTTTATGCGTCTTTCTCTGACGGTTGACTGTGTAATTTAAAAATCTCATTGAATTTCAACGTGTCTTCTTTTTACAGATCAACGTTTCCCAGAGACAGTAGATGGGAAGAAAATGATAAACCTTATGAACAAACAACTGCAAGATTGACTGACTTATCTGTTTACTGTAAGTCTGGAAATACTTTAGTTATTGATTCCATGTTATAGCTACGATATCTTGGTTGGGCAATGTGCATAGTGCAGTGTAGTAATATTTATGATTGTAAATACAGTATGTAAACCACACACACGCGCGCGCGCGCGCACACACACACACACACACACACACACACACACACACACACACACACACACACACACACACACACACACACACACACACACACACACACACAAATATAGATGGACTGATATAATAAACTTCTTTCCTACCCAGAGTAAGCAGTATGACAGCCAGTACTGGGAGCGCCCAGGTATGGCAAAATACCTGAAGGAAATGAGCGACAAGGAATGGGAAGAAGGACTTGACACATTGAAGAAGTACATGCAACGTGGATGAAAGATTGGAGACTTCAGAGACCAAGTGAAAGTAGAGGCTAAGGTGAGATTTTTTCCCCTTGAATAGTTCAGGTCTTTCGTGCAAATTGTTAATAACTGCTAAGTAATGCATCAGGGTCGTTTAGTCCATCAACTATCTTTGAATGCATTTCTTTCCTATAGGGTCATCTTCGTACCTCCAACGATGAAATTAAGAACGACGATATGCCGGAGAGTTTGAAAAAGATCCATAAAGATTCTTCGAAGAAATTTAATATAAGGAACAGGCTCATGAAGAAAGTTTGCATTAAAGACGCAGAGGTAAGGGTCAACATCTGTTTTGTAGATCGATTTTTTTTTAAATTTCAAATTAACATATAGTCTAGAGTTCATCACATTTGATAATGAAATAGCTATTAGGCAAGAGAACTGGTTGACTGATTTAAAATCTTGGACGTGGTTATCCCATACTGTCCTTTGTGATTCGTTTCCTTTTCTCCATGCTCCGCGTTTGCCAAACAGTGAACTTTGCATATTCTCGTGAGTTATAAAGAAATTATCCTTTTCTTCTAGATCTGCCATTTCCTTGAGGAGGGTCTTGCCAAAGAGGCCGAAAGGATGTACGAATTGAAGAGCTACCAGACCATTGCAACGGGTCTGATGCCCACAGGCGTGGGGCTCAGTCTGTTTGACGCTAGCTTGTAAATTGCCACTTGTCTTTCGATATTTTAGTTGGTTATGGATTCCTTTCTTGTGAGTTGTTCAAGTTTCACTAATGTGACTTCTAGCGAAAGCACAATGATATTCAGGCTGTGTTATTCGATTTTTTTTTCTCATTCGATAGCACATTCTTCTTACTATTACTGTCTACTTTCATAACGGTTGAATGTGTCTGTTAAATTATTATTCCACATGTTTATGTAGAGCACACTTTAACTCTGTTAAAGAACAGTTATCACTAATTTTGATGATGAACGACATGTAATACCAGCCTTCAAAAAAATGACAGAAGCGACATTTTTTTTCCATGACACGTAGATGAGAGTAAAATATTAAATTTGAACGAAACAATTGCATTAAACTTTTTTTTTTTTTTTTTTTTTTTTTTTTTTAATAAAACGTCTCCTACATCGGTTGGACTGCTAAGCAGCTAAACACTTATCTCTGTTTCCGACTTGCAAGTACAAAAGTTATTAGACAATATGTAATAAATTTGTTTTTCCAACGCCGTGATGTCCGAGCTCTGACGAAACAAAAATCAAACTGGCCAAGTAGCACATCACCCACTTATATGCACTAAAAAGGACACCTTAGCTAAGTTTAGATACCACTGCGAAGCGAAGATAGTTACTTGGAAAAGAGGATCAAGGAATACGGATATTAAATGGGGCAAATGGATGTATAGAGCTGAGCAGATGTAGCCTATATATAACTGGAAAACTACATATAATAAAAATGCTCATGCTTCAGGCAACAAAATTATACAACTTCTTATAATTCACGTACCAAGGTTTTGTATAATATAATATTACATAAACTAATAACAGAAGTTTGCAGCAACCTGGCGAACCTAAACGTCCTGATATAACAAAGCTTTAAGAATTTCACCAATTCCTCATGTACCCATAACATCAACACCAGAGCTATGTTCAGCCTGAGACGGGCCATCCAGGCTGGGGCATAGAACATGTAATCTTTGTCAGGGTGGCGGAACTGCCATTTCTATCGAGGTGACTTAAACTACTCTAGATGGAGGTGACCACCCCCTAAGAGGCGAGAGAACGGGCAGTGGCATAATTAGCAAGGATGGTTACACCCATTATTGATCAGGCTGTAACGACCTTCACCACTCACAGAGGGGGTAGCCTCAGGTAACTCCAGTACACTTTAACCTCCAGTAGAAGTAACTCTAGTCGACAAGTCAATAATGATACGGAGACCAAAACATTTGTTTGGTTTTATATGACTTTATTGATATGCACATTCCTACCGATGCATGTTAAAGTGATGTAGAAAAGATGTTTTACATCAGTGGTTCCCAATCGCCAGGAGTTGCGTAACCTTGGAAAAAAAATAGGTATTTTTGCTAGTTATTCTGAAGATAACATGAAGGCATGTCTTCCTTATAAAGTTGTACTGCAACTAAAGAAATAAAACACGTTCAGATCCATGATTTTTGTTTCCCTTTTAGACTAAAAATGTGCAGTTAGAAAAGTAATAGATGGAACGCGTGATGCTGGGGGTCGTGGAAGTATCGCAAGCTCGAAAGGGGGGTCTCGAGTGTAAAATTGCCGGATAACCACTATTCTACAAAACCTAGCTTCCGTGGCAGACGAAAAAAAAAAAAAAATCGAGTTATACCCTGGATGACTCTTATGTGATATCCAGCTGTGATTGAGATGGCTACATGTTTGTCGGTTCCCAAAGCTTCTTCACTGGGCTTTTCGATATCCCATGGACTGATGCTTTCTTGATTTCTGGTATCGTACTTCATCCTGCAATGTTCGACCTACATCAATAATGCAGGTAATGTTGCCAAGGAGATCAACCACATCCTTGTCAGCACTTATTGGAGGATCCATCACAAGGTTAATAAGTTATGTGGTACCGATAATGAATTTATTCGGTTACCACTTGGGTCCACCTGTCCGTCCAGTGACCACGCTAGTGTGTTCGGGGTTTTGTTGTGACTATCTCCAATCGTATCACAGTACTATACATTCTGACCCTCTAGTGCTGCCAGTTGCGAAATATATGATGGAATTTATGAGTCTATTAGTAACCATCTAAGAACATGGCAGAACTTTATCTCACTGGTAATGCTGGAGACCACAGATGCATGTTGCATTGTTCACTTACATGAGATTGAAGCTTGGACTGATCCCAGACTCTGCCAAGGATGGATAAAGAGCAGCATATCAGGAATCTTGCTAATGATGTCAAAAAACATTTCTTAATAAATAACTTTCGAGCTTACAAACCCCAAGAAAGCTGCTGAACATAAAATCCCTCATGACACCGACTGTAGTTCCTTCGTCATCTCAGATCTCACTGGGGTGTGAGAGCTTTGGGCTGAGTATTTGGAGTAGTTTTCTGGTTGAGCCACCAATAGTTATCTTGGACTGGATGGTGCGAGGTTCCAGTGCTTAATACCCAAGGTCTAAAGAAGTACTTCTCTAGACCTTGCTTCCTATCCTGACAAAAGTAAGAAAAGCAATCTCATCTGAAGATTGGTAAAGTGGTGGGTATCTGCAGCATCCCTGCTGAACTACTGAAGTATGGCTGTGATTCCATGGTACGTGGATTGCATGCTGCCCTGGCTGCCATCAAGCAGTTGGGCAACCTTACCCAGACTTGCTGAGGGATGTGGTCATCCCACTTTGGAATAGGAATAGGAGTTGGCATGCCTAGCATACCAAGCAAGGACTAGCTCTCAAACATTCTCAGTCATATCAGAGACTACCTATTGAGGCAGCAGTGACAGGGCAATTAGAAATCACTTAGCAGATTTACAATAGACCATATCCTTGGACTTTGAGTCATTGTAGAGTCCACTGGTAGTTCAAGTGTAAGCTGCTCCAGCCTATATTGACCCTGAGAAGGCATTCTTCTCTCTGCATCACTTAAGATCCTCAGACTTTGAGGAATTCTAACAATTATTACTGGATTCATAACAACCCTACCTGCTGCCATCTTTCCTGTGAATTCAGGACGAGACAGGGTTGTGTTCTCACACCAACACTTTTCAGCATGCACATAGATTGAATAATAGGTGAAGTTATCTTCCTAAGTTAATGTACTGAAATACTGAGCAATATCAGTGTCACTGACTTTGACTTTGTTGACACTGTTGCCATCATATCAGAGTCTCTTGAGATTTTAATTGAACCTGCCTGGAAGCTCACAAGGAAAGGTCCTTGTGGCTGGAAACAAAGTTCATGTGGCATGCACCCTCCTCAGCATTAGTCCCATTGGTTAATTATTGGTTTGAAACTATTATGACATCTATTACCATGAAAGGATGGAGATCAAAGCTTAGGATTTTCGGGGATGAAAGTATTAGGATATGTGTGATCTAACTAACTTTAGAAATTTTACTGATGATTTCTGGTGGCTTCTGATAGCTCATTCCTCACTAGCTTCCACAGGATACAGTGTTTAACATCTGAGGTGGCAAAAATGATCCCAACACAGTTGTAGAATTCTAAGATAATACAATATATATTCAATGTTTCATCTGTATGTCCTGTATTGGCAGACAATTTTCCTACCATATTGACAAAGTCTTAGTTTGTAAAATATGTTTAACTCATGCCACTAGGAGAATGCTGTGCCCATTTTTTATACTTCTTTGTGAAATGGCTGTGCACATAGATGTGTCTGGTAGTGCTTAGCCAGATTAATAGACCTTACCTGATTTCACCTTTCCTTGAATTGCTTGCTTGTTTTTTTTTTGTTTGTTTTTTTCTCAATGCTAGAATGTCAATGGAGTTATTTTTATTGTAGATATTATAACTACAATAATGTTATTGACATTAGTAACAGCAATATAAGACAACATAAAATAGTTTAGAAAATCAAAGAAAAGAGTAAACAGGCAAGACAGGGAGTACTTGTAACAAGCTCATTGGTGACTTCGTACAAGTGTAGCCATCAATGTGTTAAAACAATTAATAAAGTAAACTCACAGGGGCATGCCTGTCGGATTTGGGTTAAACTGCAGCCCAACCATCTCTGAAATGGTGTAGGCATCGAGAAGCAAGTTCTAGATATTGGTTGGAAAAAATGTATTTTTCTCTCAATAACAAGACAGTAGAGCTTTAAAATTGTAAAAGGATGAGTTAAATTATGTAGAAGTTTCTTCATAAGCATGGTTTGTCTTCAATTTAGGGTTTTTTTGGTCTAAATTAGCATGAGAGGAAGTGTTTACTACAGACTAAGGGTAGGAAGCATAACAGAAAAAAAATGATAAGAGATAATCAGAGAGAAAAAAAAAAGAATAATCATATTTATAAGCATATTTCCTGATTTTAATTTCATAAATCATTACACTGTAGACAAAGATATGATACAGGAGTATTTCTTTTAACTTGCACTGAGATATTTCCTATCAATATCCCAAAGTTCATTTGCATTTAAGCAATAAGCAACATTTTGTTTACACTGGAATTGATATAATCATGGCCCAAGAGTTATAACATAATCTCACTGAATTTTCAGGTAGAAAGGTGAAAAATAAACAAATTTAAGAATATGCATTGACAGAAATTATAGGACAGAAACAGGTCAAGTTACTATTAGCCAAAATTTAGATCTGAAAGTCAAGTGTGATTTCTTTAGCAATGCATTATTTAAGACATATCCAGTGCAATGGACATTATGCTATAATCATGCATCACAGTCTGCAGGAAAGAGTATGTATAACTTAATTGGTTTCATATATTAGGGATGGAAATATAGGGTAATACATTACAAACATAATCTGACTATGCAAACAACTGTGACTTACAATAAAAAAATACATGAAAACAGAGATAGAAAATATAAGAATAAATACTACGATCACAATGATTGGTCCCTTTGATTCTATTGATAACATAAATGTTTAAATTTGCACAATATTCAGCTGTCTGATCTTTTGTTCAGAGACTAAAGCTATTCTTTAATATTCAAGGTATAGGAAGGAAACATAATTCTACATTGTCATTCTGAATCAATAAAACAGATATTCTTGGACTACTTATTCATAAATAGCTGAGGTAACTAGTATAATTGCTTTATCCAAAAATCACAATTGTAAAATAATCAGCCTGTTTTTCATGAAATTAAAGGGGAAAAAAAATATAAATAAATAAAAAATAAAAATAATAATAAATAAATAAATATAAATATGAAAAAAATACTGAAACAGGAAATAATCAATGGGTTCAAAATCAAACTAGCCATGATTTTCTGCAATAAAATATATCACGGTTGTTTTGTGTATTCTAATCCATACATGAATACATCCCATTCATATCATCAGTATAAATATAATATAAATCTGTATATTCACAAATGACCCCCTATCCAAAGTCAGTGATCTAATTAGCCATGAGCTTATTAGTCCCAGTCACCATCGCTTGCATTATTTTCTTCTTCGTTGGTCTCACTAAGAGGTGGTGGGGGTATGATTGCCGCCATCTTCTCCATTGTTGACAAACCCTCAGTTCTTCCTGGATTTTTTGCTTCATCAGTCACAGGCTTTGGAGCTCCTGATATACCCTTCAGAGGCAATATAGCAATTAGTAAAGATGTTACCAGTGTTTTGCTCGGCTACAGCTCAACTGTCATAATGGATAATAGTCATAAAATGATCATATAAACACATATTTCAGGACAAAACTATTTAAACAAGTTCTCATCAACATTCCACCATTACATACTTTTCGTCTTTGGGATAGTCTGCTGAAAAGATCACTCATGAGGTCACCACCTGTAGCTGCTGCTGGAGCAGCCTATAAAGCAAAAAGTATGTGAAATCATACAATATGTTACCACTCTTGAAGAATAATTCTAAAATGACAGTTTTTATACTATATTAATCAAGTATTTTTGACAGTAGTAGACTCAAGGTACAGACATAAATTTAGGAATAATTCTTAACTTACAGCAGAAATGTTTGGATACTTTAACATATATCATAACAATAATACCTACAAGATAGATACTGCATAATAATAATAATAATGTGGATGATAACAACAATGGTATAACTCTGACAGTAACAAATCTAAACACTAAAATAAAAAGCCCTGAAGTGAAGTTGGACTGTCAATGTTAGTATGTTCTTGCATGTCATGCCTAAGGGCAGCAGACAGCCTTCAACTTTTGATTTCAAGCCTCCACTCACCTCCTTCTTCTTGGTCTCCTTTTTCCGTTCTTTGCTACTGCGAAGTTTGGCTTTTCCTGCCCCACCTGCCTCCTGATAGCTTTCATGAGGTTACTGCGGGCATCAGTTGTCACCACCTCAGGAACGCCCTGCACAATGGAAAAGAATGAGTGAAGAAGAGAATGAGAGAGTATAATGGAAAGAAGAGCACAACTGAAACAGTGAAGGGGACTAATAGGGTTCAAAACAAGAGAGAGTGGCAGAGAAGTGAATAAGTGAGAGAAAGAGAACAGAAGAAATTTAATTGAACTGGAAACAGATTGATGTGCTGGTCAAAACTCATCTGATCTTGTGTTGAAGTTCATTCGTTGACTGATGTTCAATCTGCCCCTGAATATTTCAGTTCACAAATGACACGGAGATATAGTAATGGCAACAGTACAGGGAGTCTTTTATGCTTAAATGGAGTGGAGCTCTCAGTGTCAGTGTCCAACGCCTTGTACACTTCCATGACATGCCAAGGGGAAGCAGATTTCACTTACCTCCTTCTTGGCAATTTGTATATTCTCTTTGTTTTGCTAACTGACATATGTAGGAAGAGATGATGTATTGTCCTAACAATAAGTCTTATCAAAGAATATCAAAAGGTCTTCAAAAAGTTATCTCATGGCAATGTTACTTATATGTTAAAAAATATAATAAAATATAATAGAAATCCCACGGTTAATAATGATCTGATTATACGTTCACTCTTATATAAAAAAAATGTGAATACAATTTTATAATAATCTTTAATTGATTTTAAGCTGAACATACTACTGCTTAAGTCAAAAACAATTAATCTATTGACTAAATTTTAAAAGACAATGAATGACTATGTCGGTATTGTTTGCTCTGAGAAAAAAAAAAAAAGGTGTTTCACCAGATTTCAGTTTTTTAAATATCATTATGTACATGACTATCACTGTTGTATAGTTTGTCAATTTTGTTTACACACTGGTGGCTCCCTAAGTGTTTAGTCACCAAGGATACAATAACTAGGTCTTCCTGAAGAATTCCTTGAATTTTCATGAAGAGTATTTTTTTTTCAATAATAATTAAGACAGTAGCAGCTGTTGTGGTGCAGCAGTAACACACAGGGTTGGATCATCAATTATGATAGTAGTTATAATAACAATAATAACAGCAGTAGTACTAATAATGTCAATTACAATGATACTGCTACTACTACATAATAATAATGATAATAATAATAGTACTAATAAGAGTAATAATAATAATAATAATAATAATAATAATAATAATAATAATAGTAGTGATAGCAGTAACAGTAATAATAATAGTAGTGATAGCAGTAACAGTAATAATAATAGTAATAATAATAGTAGTAGTAGTAATAATAATAATAATAATAATAATAATAATAATAATAATAATAATAATAATAATAATAATAATAATAATAATAATAATAATAATAATAAACATCAAGACTTTTTCATTTTACAAAACTTAGGGGATGGGATAAATAAGTGTGATCAAGTAAGTCTTATAAATTCTTGTGTAGCCATCTATGTATAAACAAAATGAATAAAACAACACTACAGAGGACGGTGCATGTGAACGGCACCAATGAGTTAGATGAAGAAGAAACCACATTATTCTCTACTACAGAATTTTGTACTTGTGGATGGCAAGATATTGTGTCAACTGTGGTTTCTTTTATGGTAAGAATTTAAAAAGGCTGTTTATTAATAGGCAGAACATAACTAGTATTTCATAGTTTTATAGCCATACAAATACAGTTTCTTTCTGATTGATAATTGCTTGTTTGAATGAAATAATATTGAAAACTGGTAGAAGATGAAACTGACAATATTTGTATTATCAATATTATGGATATCTTTTATTGATTTTGAAGGAAACTTGGTAATGACATGAGAAACCAATGGTATTACTAAATGAATAAGTAAATAAATAATAAGTCAATCAGTTCCTAGCAATAAGCAAAATTCTGTCTACCCACCTTCTCCATTTTTACCGTGCTAGTGGAACCTCAAAATATTTTTTACATATCCTAAACTAATCCATGCCTTTTTGACCGACAAATCCCTTCCCTAACAGTATGATAGTAAATGATACCTTTGGTGCTGCTGATTCTCCACTAGTGTCCCCGGGAGCGGATGCTGATGGGGCTGGAGGAGGTGGAGGAGGAGGCGGAGGAGGAGGTGGCGGTGGAGGAGCAGGTGGGGCTCCACTCACAGGAGGAGCGGGTGGAGGTGGCGGAGGTGAAGCAACACTACTACCATTAGGTGGTATCTGTGATGGAGGCTGAGAAGTGGTAGCTGGGGGTGGTGGAGGTGGAGGCTGAGTGTTTGAGGTCACATCCGGTGGAGGTGGTGGAGGAGGTTCCAGGGAAGTGGTTGCTGCTGTAACTTGTGTGTCTGGTCCTTCCAAGGAAAATGTTGGTAGATCAGGCATCCCAACTGATGGTGCTATTGCTGGTCCAATATCAGCATCATAGAGGAGATCATTGGCAATACCTGAAAAAAACAAAAAAACACCGATCAGAGAAAGTGCTAATAAAAAAGTAATATGAAAAAAACAAAAAATCCTTTTTTCACATAGGCAATATGTTAATTTACAATAATTTCAAAATACACAAATTAACTGGATGAAAAATCTATATATACATAAAAATGCCACAAATGATAGTACAGTAAAACTTTTAAAAACTGGAGATATGTTCCTAACTCTATGTTGGTACAAATGGCATGAAGTGAATATAAACTAGCTCATCTGGTACTGTTTGGCAACTTTCCTCCAGTTTTAAGAGAGAGCTCTCCCCTCCTATTCCTATACCTCCTTTTACCCTACTGGGCCTTCTCCTGCTTGTCTGAGTGTCTTCTCTTCCCTCCGACCCTCCCTCTCTAATATTTCAAAGCCATGAAAGAGCACTACACCATCCAAACCCCTTTCTAGTAAAAAAAGAATAGGGTTATTTATGTTAGAAGGCAAGTTGGCCTGAGTAAGTGGTCTTCAATGGTTAAAGTACATTTATATTTCCTTCATAATACAGAGGTATATATTCTGGTGCACAATTGGTGGTAATTGGTATATATCTATCAGTTCAATTGTTACTATTAAGCATAAGTTATGATGGTTTAGAACATAACTGGCCAAAGACTTGATCCCAGCACTCCTCTAGTATGGCAGGCCAAATCAATGTGCATGGAATGTGTGTATGTGAACAAATTGACAATGAAAATCTACACGCCTTAACCTGAACTGGAAGAAAGAACATATAATGATCTCAGAAAATAATACAGTATATTACAGTAATATGTGGATATCAGTTTGAGGTTACATAAGACTAACTGAGCAATTGTGAAGCCATCTATGTGTAGCTACATTTCACAAAACAGCACTACAGTGACTACCACATTTTCCTGGTGGCAATGGGTTAAGATTTTACAGTATAATCATTTTTAATTGCCATGGATAAAGAGGAAAACAATAAGTAACTATTTTTCATGAATATGGAAATAGAAAAAAAAGGGAAAAAATAAGTAATTATCTGTGAAGAAACAAACATGAGCAAGAGAGCCATAGCACACATGCTCACACACTAATACAGTTATATTTAACTGAAACACTGACCAGGGAGAGAGGGTAATTCCATGGGCAGATCTAGATCAGGGAGGTCTGATAAATCTGGGAGGTACTGGTATTCATCCTTTGCAATTAGCCCTTGATCTCCATCCTGTGATAAAAAAAATATATATATAAATAGGTATCTATATTATTCATATATATGTGTCAATTTGCTTTTTTTTTTTTTTTTTTTTTGTGTGTGTGTGTGTGTGTGTGTGTGTGTGTGTGTGTGTGTGTGTGTGTGTGTGTGTGTGTGTGTGTGTGTGTGTGTGTGTGTGTGTGTGTGTGTGTGTGTGTAATTTATTCATTAATCTATTTATCATACATAAACATACATACATGCACACAGAAACACATACAAGTAATGAACCAATACATGTAATACATTTTTTACATCCATACTCCTAAAAGAATAATCTAAAGAAAACAAACTGAAATGTCTTTTCGCACCTGTAAAGTTGCTGGTGCATCATGCAAAGTAGGTCCAGAATTTGTAGTGTCAGATCTGCTTCTTGATCCTTCTCCACGAGTACCAGACACCACACCAAGGGGATCCAGCACCATATACTTTTTGTAGCTGTGAAATATAAAGACACATTATATGAATATAAGAGAGAGAATGGGAGAGGGGGAGAGAGAGAGAGAGAATGGGAGAGGGAGCGAGAGAGAGAGAGAATGGGAGAGGGAGCGAGAGAGAGAGAGAATGGGAGAGTGAGCGAGAGAGAGAGAGAGAGAGAATGGGAGAGGGAGCGAGAGAGAGAGAGAATGGGAGAGGGAGCGAGAGAGAGAGAGAATGGGAGAGGGAGCAAGAGAGAGAGAGAATGGGAGAGGGAGCGAGAGAGAGAGAGAATGGGAGAGGGAGGGAGAGAGAGAGAGAGAGTGGGAGAGGGAGGGAGGGAGGGAGGGAGGGAGGGAGGGAGGGAGGGAGGGAGGGAGGGAGGGAGGGAGAGGAGAGGAGAGAGAGAGAGAGAGAGAGAGAGAGAGAGAGAGAGAGAGAGAGAGAGAGAGAGAGAGAGTGGGAGAGGGGGAGAAAGAATGGGAGAGAGAGAGAAAGAATGGGAGAGGGAGAGGGAAGGAGGGAGGGAGGCAGGGAGGGAGGGAGGGAGGGAAGGAGGGAGGGAGGGAGAGGGAGAGGGAGGGAGGGAGGGAGGGAGGGAGGGAGGGAGGGAGGGAGGGAGGGAGGAGAGAGAGAGAGAGAGAGAGAGAGAGAGAGAGAGAGAGAGAGAGAGAGAGAGAGAGAGAGAGAGAGAGAGAGAGAGAGAGAGAGAGAGGGAGGGAGGGAGGGAGGGAGGGAGGGAGGGAGGGAGGGAGGGGGAGAGAGAGAGAGAGAGAGAGAGAGAGAGAGAGAGAGAGAGAGAGAGAGAGAGAGAGAGAGAGAGAGAGAGAGAGAGAGAGAGAGAGAGAGAGAGAGAGAGAGAGAAAGCAAAAGAGAAAGAGAGAGAAAGCAAAAGAGAAAAAGAGAGAAAGCAAAAGAGAAAAAGAGAGAAAGCAAAAGAGAAAGAGAAAGAAAGCAAAAGAGAAAGAGAGAGAATGCAAAAGAGAAAGAGAGAAAGAAAGCAAAAGAGAAAGAGAGAGAGAGAAAAAAGAGAGAGAAGGAGAAAGAGAGAAACTTTGCAGTTGGTCCAAGTACTTACGGATTATGGGTTGTGTTATACAGAAGCAGGGAAGAGACTGACGAAAGGTGGGGTGGTAGTCTACCTAAGCCATCTTCCTGTTTTGTATCCTCCAAGCCCTTTATCTTTCCTGAAGCTCCACGCCTCTCCCGTACATGGTAGAACTGCAGCTTTTCCTATAAGGATAATGTGGTATCATTCAAACACATTCGAAAGCTACTCTGTTTTTGTTTTTTTTCTACATTTTGATGATAATTTTATTCGTTAGTAAGAGATTATACTGGTAACTCGCTTCTAGTTTTGTAGATTAATCCCACTAATATAAAAAAGTAAGAAGCAAATACTACACAAATCTTGATCAAGGTAAGCATCCCTTCAGAGCCCCATGTTTAACAGAAAAAAAAAAAAAAAAAAAAATCTTGTCAACTTCTACTACCTGCAAAGCTTCTTGATTGTGTACAAAGCCTTCCTTTATCTTCAGTGGGGTGGAGACAAACTCTATTGGATTTTCTCCTTTATGAAGTGGAGCAGAAGGCACATATTTCTCTCCTCCAGGGTACTGAGCACTTGAAAACACCTAAGTCAAATGAAAATATTATTCTGTATTAATATATTGGTTTAAAACTACTTGCAGTTGTAAATTCTTGTTAAATAACATCTGCAGACATATACAAAATTCAGGTTTCATTCATCATTTCTAACAATTCCTTTCCATAAATGCAGAAAAAAGCTGTACTATGAGATTAAGCCAATGAAATGAATCAGGAAAAGCAAGAATGTTTCAAATCTGAAGAATGATAGGTTGATATTAAATGCTTCTTTCTTTATGGTCTATTAACTAATTACATGCCAATTCAAGCAAAATGTAAAATACTTCTGGCTATCATACTAATATAAAAGCATCATAATTAGTAATCTTGTATAGAAACATTTTACCTGTGTTGCCTTGGTAGCCCCAGTTAGCTTATCTACTTTGGCTTGAGCATTAGCTGCCCTTTGTTTCAAGTCCTGTAAACGAACTGTTGTTTCTGGAGGTGATGAGGAAGTAAATATAGAGATAAAATGAGAATGAAAATCATTTTTACATAACATCAAAATATGTATATAACAAACAGAACTACAAATTGGAATTATAAACAGAATACATTCATGTGATAAAGCAGACCAGTATAAGAACTGTGGTAAAAAAAAAAAAAAAAAAGGAAATTAACATACCATTGAGCCGTGATGTTATGGAATTAAAAACATCGTCAACAACCTTCTCGAGATGAAGGAGAACATCCACACAGTTGTTTACAGTAGATATCCTGTTCTGGTCTGCTGGCAGTAGGGGGATAATATGCTGATGCTGACCCATCTTCATGCTTTCTTGGAGCTAAAAAAAAAAGGTTTCCAGATTAGAATCTTATTCATTTATTCTCAAAAATGACATCGTATCTACAGACATCTGAACGGCATGCAACTTGAGGTCATAAATCACCTGAAGTGATCCATTTTACTTGACAATGGCCAGTGCTCAATGCATTACCCATTGGCACCAAGTCAATAGGAAGTCAATTACTAAAGCTATAGGACCTCATTTGTTTACTTCATTTCTTGTATTCCTTTTGGGAATATTAGTACCAGTAATAACTTAATTTTCATATTCTAAACAATAATATAGTAAATTGGTCAGCTTGTTTAGAGTAAATGGGGTAAATTGGTCAGATCAGGTGACAGCACTTCTGTAGCCATCAGTGTTAACAAAATTAGTAAAATAAAATCACATTGGGCATTTGACATATATATATGCCCTACTGATATCAATGGGTTAAATTTGACATAGAGAATAATCATACAATATTTTTAACTCATACTAAGTGCTGAAAATGTATTAATGAATCAACAGATATTTAACCCTCCCTTTTGGGATGCATTTACTAAAGTTCGGTCTTGAATAACATAGTTTTTGCCTTTTGAAACTCCATGGTCAGGTCTTATAGCTCCTCAGTTCTTGGGTTAAAAGGTTAAGGCATGTTAAACTGCACCTTCCTGAGACTAAGTCTATATTGATCTAGCTTACGATTCTGGGACCACTTCTGGCAATTTTGAGGTTTCTGAGAGGGGGAAAATTGCTTATAACAAAATAGTACAAAGCTGAACTAAAGTAGAAAAACAAAAACCCATGTCAAGTATAGTATACTGAAACATAAAGAAAACGCTGCAGCCAAGAGTTGCATTTTACATGATAAAATAGGAAAATGCAATAGGACCTAAACAAATCACTTAGTATTATCACATTAGTAGATCCACCAGTTCTGGCAATAAAGACGTAGCAGAAGTAAAGACTGATACATCTTCAAGCCAATGAAGACATGGTAGATATGGCTCATGCAAGGATGAGGTATCTTCTAGCCACAGTTACTATTGCTGGTTCTCATAACGGCTCAAAGAAAGTTGGGAACTTCTTTTAACAGTACCTACTTACAGGAAAAATGCACCTGTTTTGATTGTGTAAATTAAAAATTATGTCATACAAACCCCAAATGGAAATTTCTGCATTTGTCACCACCTGTGTCTAGTTTTTTCAAATGTGGGATTAATGAAATAACTTGAAACTTATTGCACACATACACTTTTATGAGAAACTTTCTAAGAGTTTTTTTTACTATAAATAAAATATGCCATTACAAAAATAGTGAGTAGTGGGATAAAACTGTTGTAAAACTGATATTGCAGTAAGTTTACCTAATCATAATCATCAATGAGATACTCTGCTTGGCCAATTTGAAAAACCTTGCAAATGAGAGCAAATGCTAGTTATGATATATTGCATTCCATATGAACACTCATCTGTAGTGTCAAGTGTTTTACACTGTGGCTGTGGATGTGGGGTGCACGAAGACTGCAGGAAACAGAAAAAAAAGTTATGTAGCCTGGTACCTTATATTACTATATGTAATTTTTTTGTTCCACACAGCAATCCAACCTTACAATTATTATTCCTTGTTTCAAATATTCACACTGTAATATGTGTGAATCTTATTTTCCAAAGAAAGTATTACTCCAGCCACTCATGGGAAATTCACAAACATCATATGAACTAAAAACCTTCCTAATTCAGGGGCTTCACCCTCAGACCCCCATCCAATTAGTGCATTTCCCTATGGACTTAATCTCCATGCGGCATTTGTTGCAACCTATTTTCTTTATCCCTGATATTATTCTTTGCTTGTGCAGATTATTTCAAATATCAGTGAGTGTAGGTTTTCCCTTTCTTTATTATAGTTTCATTACATTTTCCTGTAATATACCCACCAAAGTATTACTTGTTGCAAAACACTCTTATCACCAACTAGCAAAAGAAATACCATAGATGAAGTGTTTCTTATTTCCTCTATCCATAACAAGCAAAGTTTACCTTGTACCAAAAGGCTGTATGAAAATGAAACTAAACCTACTATACATTGTCAAGAATGTCAAAAACTTTTCCATGCTAGAACATACATGGTGAATGGCTTGCTTTTGCTAAAGTGTAAAACCTGAAGACCATGAGCATAGATTCACAAATAACTAGGGGGAAAAAAATCAAACATTTCATTGCATTCCTAATGGCTATTACCTTCGTTTTCTTTCTGCCTTCAGAATGCTCATTGGTCAGGCAGAGTTAAAAGGAAAATACACCTCATATTACATTTCTTGGACTTCACAGCTATCAAGCTAAAGACCAACCCTGCAGTAAGTAAATTTAAAACGACAGCTTACTACAATTAAATACTAATACTGCTATTGCAATGCCCAAGGACTTCCTTGTTATCAATGTCGTTATTACCATCAAAAGGAATTTACTATAACGATCTATCTTGGCTATTCCGTAGCCAAACAATAAACCTACATTTCTAACATAATATATTTAACAAACCTTATTTATGTCATTCCAAATCCTTCCTTTAATTGGCTGTCAAGAAATCAGCTGACTCTTGCTCAAACGCCCCTCAGGTGCAGTATTGCCAGCCTCGTGTGGTTGTTATTATCTATGAAATAGTCTATATAAATCTAAAAACATTATAGATTTAGTAATTTTGAAATTTGCTGACTAAAGTTTTTGCATAGAACAAATTCATATATATATCTATGAAAAAGAGTTATGCCGATTTTGCTAACATTAAAGAGAACCTAAGGATGGTAACAGTGCGTATATTATAAGAGATAATATGTATAAATATTTACAAAATTGAAGAATCGTATATAAAGTTCATCAGTACGTGTGCGAAATATTATAAAGTATGAGGATTGTGTATGGGCGTATAAATGTATGCATGTATGAGAATATGTGTGTACATGTGTGTGTGTGTGTGTGTGTGTGTGTGTGTGTGTGTGTGTGTGTGTGTGTGTGTGTGTGTGTGTGTGTGTGTGTGTGTGTGTGTGTGTGTGTGTGTGTGTGTGTGTGCGCGTTAGGGTGTTTCAATAAATCCGACTTTTTCAGAATCATTCAGCAAGTTGCTAAACAGGCGCCTACTATGCTTAAATGACGACATGCAAAATATTAGACAAATCATAATATATCTACTATTCGCAATTTTTGATTAAAGTATAATACCATTTCCGGCGCTGGGATGAGGTGCGGCGGCCTCCGCCAGCCTGGCTGTGACCCGCATGACCCACGGAAGGGCATTTCGGTTCATCCGACATTATGGCAGAATCAAACATAGGGTAACTTAGGTCATTGCGAATGATTCCTGGGGACTTCCGTAAAGATTCCCAGTCACTATGCATTTCCATATAAACTTGTGCTACCTTAATAATGCACATTACTCGCTCGCCTATATTGTAGTGACGATCTCGTCAGTGGCAATATGGCACTTCGACGTGGTGGTTTGCGCAGTGCCGATACACGTATACTGAAAGAGTTTAGTACCATTGATGTTTTGCCACCTAGACCACTGACGAAGAGTGACATTCTTGCTCGATACTGTGCCTTAAAAGGACATGGTAACCAGACACTAAAAGGATGCTCAAAAGATAGCTTGCCATGCAATAATTTGACTATTACGGAATCTCAGATTTTATCCAAGTTGCAGGCGGAAATTGCTGTGCTGTATAGCAAATTCGACATTAACACCATATCACCTTGGTATATGAAAGAAAAAATAAAGAAAATAAAGAAAGAGTACTACGACTCCATCAGAAATGTAACACTGAAGACAAAATTCTCGAAAACTGTGATTGTGTCATTTAAGGCAAAGAAACAACCCCGAGAAATCCTCAAGGAAGATATAGATTGGTATGATGCAAAAGTACAAGGAAGCAATGGATCACTCGGAAGTGTTGATTATCAGGCGCAAAGACGGGAATTTAACAGACTGAAATGGAAGCAGACCAACAATGCAGAAGTCCCATTTATATGCAACAGTGAAGATATTGCAGAAATGTCTTTTGCCAGTTGGTGTCAGGTGGCTGGGATTTTTTTTTTTTTTTTTGTTCCCTCCTACACATCTGCCTGACCATTGGCACCATATTGACCAAGCTGGAAGGAGTTAGTGATGGTGATTTGCCCAATAAATCCAAGATTGGAATAAAGAACAACACCATAAAGTGTATGAAAGCACTGAAAAAAAAATCCAAGAACAATCAGAAGTATTTTTGATTTTGCAAAAGTTCATTTCATGTGCTGGCGTTCTGCTGTGAACAGCAATGGAATTACTCTTTTCAGAACTGCTATTGAAACTTCAAGGAGGTATGCCAGGATTGGCTGTGAACTTGGCTTTCCTAGCAGCTACTTCTCGTCCATCAGCAGACATCTGTATAATGCAGATGGTACACTTCTTCCCTTGGCTGTTGATCATGATTACGTCGATGAAGTTGCAAAGATCTTGAAAAGAGGAATTCGTGAAAAATGGCCATACACATCAGCCCTATTCCAAAATAAGGAGAAGCACAATTTCACTGCAGAAAAACTGTGTAATCTGAGTGTGAAAGATTTAATTTCCCAACAAGTGTTTTGCGAGATTGTTTTCGCCCTTTTTCCGTCATCTGACCACAGATATGAAGTTTGCATACTTGGCCTATGATATGCATGAAATCGATATGTGGAAACCCAAAAGTTCATTAATACCTGGCCATAATCAAAACTATGAAAGACTGATTGGAGACATGAAAAAATGTGAAGACATAAACAGAATTGTTGTAACAGAAACTAGAGAACGGCGCAGTCGGAGATATGGCAATGTAAACAAAGGAGTAGAATGAAAATGATATTGTATGCAATATATAATGTTCCAAATAAAATAATTACTAGAATCCTTTCCTTTTATAGCCTCTTGTTAAATAGAATATGTTACTTCAAATCATTTAAGCGAAGTGAGAAGTCCGAGAGCCAAAGCATGCTCTCGGCGACACAAGCCCGATTCGGTGGAGAGAACACAAAGCCTACTAATTGAAAAATTAGTCTTATGGCAATTAAAAAACTTTATATAATATTAATTTATAAAATAAATAATTCTTATGCAAAAATATTACAGAAAAGTATAATATTGAGGTATTTTAAAAATAAAATAGTTATACCGACAACAGAAAACGAGGCGTTATTTGGCGTTCGAAGCGGTTTCTAAATCATAATTTTATCAAAACTTTCAATTGAAAATAGAGAACGCGAGATATTCTTTGATTCTAATAAGAAATACGTTTCCAAACTCAGAAAATTAATAGGCGCCTATTTCTTACCTTGCCCCCGGGATTCGAGCAAATTTTAGAAAATCGACAATTATTGAAACACCCTAGGTGCGTGTGTGTGTGCGTGTGCGTGTGCGTTTGCGTGTGTGCGTGTGCGTGCGTGCGTGTGTTCGTTTTCGTATAGAGTGGCCAGACGTACTGCTTTTGAACATCCTCTCCTGTGCCAACGGAAGGACGCTAATTTCTTATTTTGGGGAACCGCCTCAATTTATATATATGCCTCCAGTAAATGAAGGCCTAAATAACAAATGGAGGTGTCGTTGACAATATATATATTTCTGTATCATATTATTTCACCTTGCTAAACAACCATCGGTATGCAATGCCGGTAGGCATATATATATAATATATATTGAATATTATATACATGTACATATATATATATATATATATATATATTTATATATGTAGAATATAATATACACGTATACATATATATATATATATATATATATATACACATATTCACACACACACACATTATGTCTGTGTGTGTGGGGGGGGGGGGGGTTATATAAAGAAAGAAAGAAAGATTGAAAAAATATATGTCTATCTATCTATCTATCTATATATCTATCTATCTATCAATCTATCTATCTATACATATATGTATTTGTGTATATATATGTGAGTGTGTGTCTGTGTGTGTGGGTGGGTGTGTGGGTGTGCGTGTGTGTGTGTGTGTGTGTGTGTGAGTGTGTGTGTGTGTTTGTGTGTGTGTGTGTGTACTTTAACGGGTAGAAAGAGAGAGAGAGAGAGACAGAAAGAGAGTGAGGGAGAGAAAGAGAGAGAGAGAGAGAGAGTATCGATATATCGATGTATCGATTTTTTCGATGCATCTTGAGAAAACACCCTAACGATACCGATAAAACGCTACTGTCATTGAGGAGATAAGGCGATACTGGTACGTATATAGTACAAAGTATCGATTGATATGTATCGCCAATACATCTATCGCGATACTGCCTAATCTCTGTATGTTATAAATATATATATATATATATATATATATATATATACACACACACACACACACACACACACACACACACATATATATATATATATATATATATATATGTTTATAGATATATGTAAATATATATATATATATATATATATATATATATATATGTATACATATATACATAGGCAAACATATATATATATATATATATTTATTTATATATAATATAAATATATATATGCATAATATATATATACATATATACTTATTCAAACACACACACACACACACACACATATACAGACATGTGTATATGTATACATACATATATATATATATATATATATACACACACACACACACATGTGTATGTATATTTATATATATAAATATGTATATATACAATATATATAGATATATACATACATATATATGTATATATTATATATACATATATATATAGATATACATACATACTTATATATGTAGAAAAGGTACATTTGTCAACATGAATACGGTTCATACTTAATATATATATATATATATATATATATATATATATATATATATATATATATATATATATATAAGGTGTTAGACAGGGTGATACCATCTCACCAAAACTGTTTACAGCTTGCCTTGAGGAAATATTAAAAAAGCTAGAATGGACCGGGAAGGGTATCAAAATAGAGGATGAATACCTGAGCAATCTAAGATTTGCAGAGGATATTGTTCTCTTCAGTGAATCTGCAAATTAAATGCAGCAACTAATAAATGATCTGAATAGAGAAAGCCTGAAAGTCGGACTTAGAATGAACAGGCAAAAGACTAAGATCATGTTCAACAGTAGAGTTCAATTCGAACAGATACTTGTTCAAGATGAAGCGCTGGAGATGGTAGACAAGTAGATATACCTAGGGCAACTCATACAGACAAACACATCTAGCCAAGAGGAAATTAAGCGACGCATCAGTCTAGGCTGGAGCGCCTTTGGCAAACACAGTAGCATACTAAGAGGCTCCTTGCCATTATGTTTAAGAAGAAAAGTCTTTAACCAATGCATCCTCCCAGTTATGACCTATGGATCAGAAACATGGACTACAACCAAATTACTAGAGAGGAAACTAATAAGTGCCCAGAGAGGGATGGAGAGATTGATGCTGGGAATTAGTCTAAGAGATCGGATAAGGGAGACGTGGATCAGGGAACAGACAAAAGTAGAAGATATACTCGGGAGCATCAAAAATAAAAAATGGCAATGGGCAGGTCATATATGTCGGAGACAGGACAACAGATGGACAAAGAAAGTAACAGACTGGATTATAGATAACATAAAGAGGCCAAGGGCCAGACCTATGACAAGATGGCGCGACGAAATAACGAAATTTGCGGGCCAAGACTGGAAGCAAAAGACGCAAGACAGACAAAGATGGAAAAGATTGGGAGAGGCCTACGTCCTGCAGTGGATTGATCCAGGCTGATGATGATGATGATATATATATGTATTATATGTATATATATATACATATATATATATATATACACACACATACTTCACTTCCAAAAAAGAATGTCACCTCGTTCAACCAAGGATATACAAACCCACCAGCCTGACCTTGCTGGAGATAACAAGTAGGAAATGACAATGTTGCCAGAACAGTAAGAGCAGCTTCGTGTGATTCGCCATCTGTTCCCGCTCGTCACAAGCGCTCAAATCTCTTTTCCGTATCGAGTTCTGACGTGAGTGAATTTTCCCACTAAGTGTTGTGTATTGGCTCTGTTTCTTTTGCTCTGTTGCTATTATCATCACCTTATTTTTGATTGGCTTGATTTACTTTTCTTTGCGACCGATTTATCTCTCTCTCTCTCTCTTTCTCTCCATCTATTTTTTAAACCCCAAGTAATGTACGTAGTGTTATATGTACATACATTATGAGCCCACGCAGGAGTCATTGTTAAAAAGTTTCTGTATATATACGTATATATTTACATATATATCTATATATATGTATATGATTATATTTATTAACTCACACACACGCATATATTTTTTCTTATTTTTCTTTCTTTTTTATATAATTTTTTTTTTAGTTACGATGGGTAATGAGCACTGTGTAAAAATGGACATAAACTCTCTCTCTCTCTCTCTCTCTCTCTCTCTCTCCTCTCTCTCGCTCTCTCTCTCTCTCTCTCTCTCTCTCTCTCTCTCTCTCTCTCCCTCTCTCTCTCTCTCTCTCTCTCTCTCTCTCTCTCTCTCTCTCTCTCTCTCTCTCTCTCTCTCTCTCTCTCTCTCTCTCTGTCTCTCTTTTCATCTATATCTATTATACCTCAAGTACTGTACGTAGTCTTATATGTATATGAAATATGAACCTACACAGGGGTCAAGGTCAAAAAGTTTCTGTGTGTGTATATATATATATGTATATGAATTTACATATATTTCTATATATATGTATATAATTATATTTATTAATACACACCGATATATATATATGTATATAATTATATTTATTAATACACACCGATATATATATGTATATATATACACATACATACATAAATACATACATACATACACACACACACACACGCATACACACAAACACGCACACACACACACACACACACACACACACACACATATATATATATATATATATTTATGTTCCTTTTCTTTCTTTTATTAAGTATAAATATTATATTTTCAGTTATGATGGGTAATGAGCATTGTATAAAAATTGACATAAACTTGATAATAACTGCCATAAAGATTTTGGTAACAATATAATAAGTTACTGATTTACCGATTATGATAATAGTAATTGTAAATAATAATAAATAATGATACTAATGACAATACTGGTCATTAGATAACCACCAATTATAGTAACAAAAACTACATCATCAGCAAAATGAACATATCAAAACAACAATAAACACCAAGCTTCCAAGGAACTTTAGAATAAACAACAACAGTGTCATCCCCTTAAAAGAACAAGAACCAGAAATGCAACGGACATGGATGTTGCGACACAGTATCTGAGTTTCCCCTGAGAACTGAGCATATGGCGTTTTCCGAACGTGGTCGTTTATAAGCCGTGAGGGGAGTCATTCATCCAGACACATTACACACTGAAGATGGCTTCGGTTTGGAGTCTGGCGTTTACCTTGGTCGTCGTGGGTTTGGTGAGTTAACCAAGGCGCAGGATGGGTTATATTTTGGTTCAGATAGGAGGGTCATTGTTCATGTGGGATGGTGGATCGGAGATGGTATTATTCTGATTGCTATTGTTAAGTGAAATGGTGGATTCGAATTGCCATCCTGTTGACGGTTGTTGTGACTGGCGCAGCTTACGAGGGGGAGGGGGTTTAGGATCCCTTCAGTTTCAGATAGACGCTGGTATGGCTCGCCTCTTTTGACATTTATGATCACATCTTGTAAACAACAGTATGAATTGATGATTTTCAATCTCGCCAAGAAAACAAGCAATGAAATTCTCCAGCAAAAAAATATGACAGTGTTGAATGTCACTATCAACAAACAGTTACGTTTGTATTACTGCAAATACCTGATGTCAACCACGCCAGGGTTGACGTAGCTAGCACTGGCTAAACCTACCTTAACCTGATTGAAATTGTATGTTTTACATTGCCTTATGTAACCCAATGTCCTTTTATGAACCGAAGTATTGGACACAATGCCCCTCCCACCTCCTTGAAAAACGTCTCCTGTTTGACCGTATATGAGTTACAATGTGTGTGTGTGTGTGTGTGTGTGTGTGTGTGTGTGTGTGTGTGTGTGTGTGTGTGTGTGTGTGTGTGTGTGTGTGTGTGTGTTCGGCAACCACTCATTTGGATGAGGATGAGGATCGGACAAGAGACCCCGAGTGACAGAGGACCTTATCACTTTGATACACATATGTTACCTGTGTTTTGCTACTCAAACTTAGTGAAAGAAAAGTGGCTCTTTGTCAATCATACATCATACATCCACTGCGTTTAACATTGTCGATTAATATTTATGATACAGTTGTTTTTAGAACTCTCCAGGCACTAGAAAATTAAGGAAAATTATTTCACGAAGTTGAGTGAAAATCAGTGACCTCTTCACGGCGGTGACCTGGACACGTCGCCTTTCTATTCGCTTGATTTGCCTGCAGTAAAGCGGTTTTAAATTACCCTTTATGTGTAAATTTTTAAGCAGGATGAATCGCACAAATCCAGATGGTCTTTGGATGTTTTACTAAAATATATTGCGATTAAAAAATGATAGTGATAAAATAAGTTTCATGTGACTATTGGTTTACAAGGCCAATATTACTATCGAAAAACACAATACATGTCTGTCTTTCAGAGATGTCGGGATCGCGTGACATCACCAGTTCGAATAATGATAACCTGTAAATACAAATTGACAAGTGCCATCCAAACAATGAATAACTTTTCCTTAGGGTTTCTGCCACGGCAAGTTATGCATTCCCGACTGCTCGGAAATGAGGGAGGGCGACAAGGTCCCTGACCCTACTAACTGCTTCCGTTATTACTACTGCAGCGACCCCGAAGGCACAGGCGAGCTGATCCACTCCTCTGAGCCTTTAGACTGTCCTGAAGGGTGAGTCACTGTTTATGCCAAATGTATTTAAATGTTATTAATAAAAAAAAAAAAAAAGAGGCGAAAGATATCTGCATTAAGTATTTGTGCATTTTATTTTAACCTTGTTGTTCATATACTCAAAGGGTTTTTTCTTTATGAGTTGCGTTTTGTTCGCTTTGCTTATCAACGACAAATGTTTCACTTTCCATGGTTATCTGTCTAATCGAGCAACCTTCTCTCGGATAAAAATAACAACTCTATTTACATTTTACGATTCATATAAAATACTTTTATATATTTATATTTTATACTTTCTTCATCAGCTGGGCCACATACTTTTTCTC
>NC_061840.1:27488665-27491165 GCF_019202785.1 Penaeus chinensis
GCACACAATTCGCATGCAGCACCACAGGCTAGAAGAAGGCCAGACAAAACTCCAGGAGTACCAACAAGTAGTCGTACATCGAATGCAGAAACATTCCATTTTGTTTCTTATGTTCCTGTAAATGGTCGTCTCTTTGAGTTGGATGGACTAAAGCCCTTTCCTATTGACCATGGTAAGTTATTCGGAAGAGATATTGTATTTTCTTGTTTGAACTTTATTTTTTAAATTTTATTTATTTGTTTGATTAATTTGTTTTTATTGTTTGCTTGATTTTTCAATATCATTTATAGGAAGAGAACCAATAGGTTGTGGCTATGTAAAGTGTATGTGTGTAATGTTGGTTCATATCTTCAAAGAAGGGATTTATTGCAATCCATATTTTTTTCATTTTCCAGGAACTTTATTGAATTTATTAGAGAAGTAAGCAATACAAGGGCAATGATGAATATTGTATTACAGGACCATGGCTTGAGGGAGAAGATTGGACCGAGAAATTTCGCCGAGTAATCACGGAAAGACTTGGTATTGCCACAGGTGGTGAACCCTATCATGATATTCGCTTCAATCTCATGGCAGTAGTTCCAGATAAGATCACTGCCTACAGACGGAAGCTGATGTCCCTAAGACGAAATAGGTTGGTATATAGCAATGCAAGTAGTCTGTGCTAATGCTGATAGAATTGTGTTTTATATTGTGATACACTTTTTCTTTAATATCAAAGGAAAGTCTTACCATTACATAATGCCAGAAGTAGAAGTGGACCTCTGTTTCCTACTGACTAATTAATGAAATTGTAAAGCCTTTCACGTTTTCTTTTCTTCTTTTTTAGAGAAACGATCTTAGAAGCACTCCACCATTTTGTTCGACAGCAGTACCCTGCATATATAGGAAAGGAGAAGCCAGCAACATCCAACCCTACAAAGACAGAAGATGAGATTGGTAATTTTGGTCTAAACTTGTATCAATGTTAGCAATGGAGGACGTGTGGATTTTAAGTCTCCATGCAAATTTTAAATTATGGTTTGATAGGTGAATCTGGATAGGAATTCTGCCAGTATAGATCTGCAGGCAAGAGCTATGCCTAAGTTCCACTGGCCAGACTTGACCCTGATCCCACAGCCACCTCTGTGTGCCCTGCCAAGCTTCCTTCAATTTTTTTTGAAAACTGTATAATACTAAAAAACAATCTTCTGGGATGATTACAGGCTACAAGTCAGTACTGTCTGTTAGAAAATTTACAGAAGGCATTTGATTACACAATGCATATGCACAGTTCTTTCTGAAGAAATCACAATCACAGTAAATTTTCTAACAGACAGTACTAACTTGTAGCCTGTAATCATCCCAGAAGATTGTTTTTTAGTATTATACAGTTTTCAAAAAAAATTGAAGGAAGCTTGGCAGGGCACACAGAGGTGGCTGTGGGATCAGGGTCAAGTCTGGCCAGTGGAACTTAGGCATAGCTCTTGCCTGCAGATCTATACTGGTAGAATTCCTATCCAGATCCACCTATCAAACCATAATTTAAAATTTGCATGGAGACTTAAAATCCAGATGATGTGACCATTACATCATGAAAAAATGGGTGATGTGAACATGTAATTTTGGGAAAATTTGACTAAGGACCAGGTGATGGGAACTTGCCATCATGAGAATTTTGGCTGAAGGCCGGAGTGACAAAAATGGATCCTATTCCTGGCTGCAAAAAAATTGAATGTTAAAAAATGAAAAAATGACACAAATAACAAAATCTTTCCAGTTGTTAGTATTATTGAATATTGTTATGGATTACCTAGAGAGATGATATGGAGTCTGTGAAAGGAAAACAGTCTGTTACCATCTGGATACAGCAAGTCAAATGACAAATATAGACATTAGAAAATGGCCAAAAAAGCTAAAAACGCTTGTGCAGAAAAAGAGAAATAGCATTGGAAAGGGAAGGTATAGAATCTTGCCGCTGTACATGAGTATTTGCGTGTGCCAAGCATACAAGCTGCACACCTGTCAGAGCGACCTCTTAAGTAAGCTCTTAAGTCATTATTAATTTGCAGCTCAGGGATAGAGGGATTTTGTAAATATCACTTGCTTTACATAGGCAAAATCTCAAGTATTGTTAAGCAAGGTTTCGGACTACAATTAGAGATGTTGCCCTAAAAGTAATTTATGTTCATTCACATAGTTAGGAAAATTGTTAGGAACAGTGGCACTAACCTCATGGTGGTAGCTTCATATTATTATTTATTTCTGTGCTTAGTCTTAAGGGTTGATACAAGACAAAGATATTCATGAAGCAGCAACAGTCACCCAAATTCAATTGCAGATTCTTCAGGTCCCTATAGATGTCAGGTCATTTTCTACACAGCCACTTTTGATTATGCAAGATGTCACTGTGACCCAAAAGTCCCTGTTATCCCTGTTTTTTGTGTATGAAGCCAAGTGTAATTCACTTTAGATTTAAGTATGCATTTCATGCAGTATCCTCTTTTTATAAATGATATTC
>NC_061840.1:27498665-27508665 GCF_019202785.1 Penaeus chinensis
GAAGTGGCAGAGGGAGAGGAAAATGGAAAGGTGAGGGTAGGAGAGGAAGAGGAGGAGGGATTAGGAGAGGCAGAGGAAGGACTACAAGAACAAGTCTAAAGAAAGTAATGGAAAGGGAGAGGAAAGAGAACAGGAGATAGTAAAGAATGGGGTGGGGGTGAATGTGAGGGTGATGAAGATGGAAAAGGGGGAGAAAAGGGACGAGTATAGTAAGGAAGAGGATATGGGAATAGGAAATGTAAGGAGGGGAATGGAATGATATAGGAAAAATTTTAAAGGAGGATGAATGGGTATGTGGGAGCAAAAAAAAAAGTGAGAGACTGTGGTGGAGGCCAAGAGTGAGAGTAAGAAATCCCCCCCATCCTCCCAAAATATATACATATATATATATTCATATGTATATTTATATATATATAGATATAGATATAGATTTAGATATAAATGGATATATAGCATTTAGATGGATATTTTTTCAGTGAATATGATATATTAACCTGCTGGATCTGCATGCCACGTGGGCAGCATGTGGACAAAAATCCTGGCATTAGGCTAACTCGATCAGTAACTCTCAAAGGTGTGTGGCTTGTAGGCTTGGCCCACACAAACACTCATGCAGTATGAAGACTTCTTACCTCACATTTGCAAATTTATCATCCCTTATTCTGCAAAAGCACCCCCCCCCCCCCCCCGGTCTATAATTGTCATTTGTTATGTTGTATCATGTGGGTAATATATAGTTTTCATTATGGAGACTATATTATCTCTCTAGGTAGTCTACAACTCTGTTCAATAACAATAACAAGTAACATTGTTTTATTTGTGCAGTTTTTATTATATTTTCATATTATTCAATTTTCTATAATATACCCAGTGCTGCAGATCAAGGCAGGTAAGCATACTTCATGGAGGAGGCACTCATCCAGCTATGGCTCATTGATGGTACATTTCACCCTTGTTTACCAGTTGACTTGATGCAAGAGCCCCCTTCCTAAATTTCCATTGAGTCTAACCTTCCTCCAAGAACTTTGTACAATCATGAAGTCATTCCCATCACCTCAGCCGAATTTTTCCATGGTAGGACGTTTCTGTCACCCAGCCCTCATGAAGTGATGGTCACATTATTGGATCTGATGGGTTAACCCCTTGATGACGGGTGAAGAAAACTGAAAAAAAAAACTACGCTCTAGAGATCATGGCAACTTAGAGTGCGGGAGTTCGGTACATCAAACCAAATCACAGGCTTGTAGCGCTTTGGTGCACCGCCGCACGCCACAGATCAAGCAGTTTGTTTTGACACCTCACGGCTTGACCCATCGGGAAGGGGTTAAAAAGGTCTGAAATGGTAAACTTTTTGATATGAAGTTACCCAGCTTTACTGTAATATTTTTTTCAGAAACTGAGGATAATGCGGACATTGATGAAACGAATGAAGGATCATCTCTTCTCCAGCAAGTTGTTGCTAAAAGACTTCAGTTTGAAGATGGGATGTTTGATCATTCTCCAATTGATGAGGATGCCGAGTCTCTCCTTGCTGACCATCCAAATGATACAACAACCTTTGGTATGTAAAATGTTTCTTCATATTCATATTTGAAATTTTCCCTCAAAATCCTGTTTTATCCTTATAACTTTTGTTTGTTATTGTCTCACTAGTTACATTTCTTACTCTTCTTAGAAGCTTAAAATCCCTCTAGTCTTTGCAGAAATGTGTGTTTGCAGATATTTGTGATGCATATCTAACTGTAAATTTTTGTTTGTAGAATCTGTCATTAAGTCTGATCCAGCAGCAGAAGGTCTGGACAGTTGCAGCAGTGATGTGTCTAGTGTTCGGAACTATGAATCAAGTAGTTTTGGGTCTGAGTTTAGCTTAAAGCAGGAAGGAAGTGAATTGAAAACAGAATTGGACTGCGATGATGAAGAGAAACCATTAGGTAAGTTACAGTTTTATGAAATAAGTTCAGTCTTTACTATTTCCTTGTCATCCAATCTCCTTTTTCAACCTACTGTAATTTGCTGTTTTGTAGATGTGGTCAGTAATCAGTAAATGTTAACAGAAAAGCCTGAAAAAAAAAAACTACGCTCTAGAGATCATGGCAACTTAGAGTGCGGGAGTTCGGTACATCAAACCAAATCACAGGCTTGTAGCGCTTTGGTGCACCGCCGCACGCCACAGATCAAGCAGTTTGTTTTGACACCTCACGGCTTGACCCATCGGAAGGGGTTAAAAAGGTCTGAAATGGTAAACTTTTTGATATGAAGTTACCCAGCTTTACTGTAATATTTTTTTCAGAAACTGAGGATAATGCGGACATTGATGAAACGAATGAAGGATCATCTCTTCTCCAGCAAGTTGTTGCTAAAAGACTTCAGTTTGAAGATGGGATGTTTGATCATTCTCCAATTGATGAGGATGCCGAGTCTCTCCTTGCTGACCATCCAAATGATACAACAACCTTTGGTATGTAAAATGTTTCTTCATATTCATATTTGAAATTTTCCCTCAAAATCCTGTTTTATCCTTATAACTTTTGTTTGTTATTGTCTCACTAGTTACATTTCTTACTCTTCTTAGAAGCTTAAAATCCCTCTAGTCTTTGCAGAAATGTGTGTTTGCAGATATTTGTGATGCATATCTAACTGTAAATTTTTGTTTGTAGAATCTGTCATTAAGTCTGATCCAGCAGCAGAAGGTCTGGACAGTTGCAGCAGTGATGTGTCTAGTGTTCGGAACTATGAATCAAGTAGTTTTGGGTCTGAGTTTAGCTTAAAGCAGGAAGGAAGTGAATTGAAAACAGAATTGGACTGCGATGATGAAGAGAAACCATTAGGTAAGTTACAGTTTTATGAAATAAGTTCAGTCTTTACTATTTCCTTGTCATCCAATCTCCTTTTTCAACCTACTGTAATTTGCTGTTTTGTAGATGTGGTCAGTAATCAGTAAATGTTAACAGAAAAGCCTGAAAAAAAAAAACTACGCTCTAGAGATCATGGCAACTTAGAGTGCGGGAGTTCGGTACATCAAACCAAATCACAGGCTTGTAGCGCTTTGGTGCACCGCCGCACGCCACAGATCAAGCAGTTTGTTTTGACACCTCACGGCTTGACCCATCGGAAGGGGTTAAAAAGGTCTGAAATGGTAAACTTTTTGATATGAAGTTACCCAGCTTTACTGTAATATTTTTTTCAGAAACTGAGGATAATGCGGACATTGATGAAACGAATGAAGGATCATCTCTTCTCCAGCAAGTTGTTGCTAAAAGACTTCAGTTTGAAGATGGGATGTTTGATCATTCTCCAATTGATGAGGATGCCGAGTCTCTCCTTGCTGACCATCCAAATGATACAACAACCTTTGGTATGTAAAATGTTTCTTCATATTCATATTTGAAATTTTCCCTCAAAATCCTGTTTTATCCTTATAACTTTTGTTTGTTATTGTCTCACTAGTTACATTTCTTACTCTTCTTAGAAGCTTAAAATCCCTCTAGTCTTTGCAGAAATGTGTGTTTGCAGATATTTGTGATGCATATCTAACTGTAAATTTTTGTTTGTAGAATCTGTCATTAAGTCTGATCCAGCAGCAGAAGGTCTGGACAGTTGCAGCAGTGATGTGTCTAGTGTTCGGAACTATGAATCAAGTAGTTTTGGGTCTGAGTTTAGCTTAAAGCAGGAAGGAAGTGAATTGAAAACAGAATTGGACTGCGATGATGAAGAGAAACCATTAGGTAAGTTACAGTTTTATGAAATAAGTTCAGTCTTTACTATTTCCTTGTCATCCAGTCTCCTTTTTCAACCTACTGTAATTTGCTGTTTTGTAGATGTGGTCAGTAATCAGTAAATGTTAACAGAAAAGCCTGAAAAAAAAAAATGTTTTTTATTATTAACCCATTGCTAAGGGGTAGCATGTGCACGTGTTCTGAGGCATGGCTGCACTCCTTTTTGTGTGGCATGTTTTGTCATGAGTCACAATATTGATCCACTTGGATAAGCAAGAGGTAGGAGATGTGTGCACTGCTGGGCCAGAGCTGTTGTGATAAAAGCAAATGAGTTTAACTACCATGAAGAAGGGGAAGGGGAATGGAGAGCAGAGTGTCAGGGAAGGTGAAGGGGTCTGATTTATTGTTTAATATTGATATAATTAACTGATAAACATAAATATAGAGATAGCTATAGATAATACATTATAAATTATAAATTCTATAACGCCCACACCCACGCACGTACAACTTCATTTATTTGCGGAATGTGTTTCTATGGTATGGTGATGTTTTAGTATCTGCGTGTGTGATGTATTGATGTATCAGATGGGAGAGGTCAGGCAGTAATGCAAAACTCCTTTACCCATCCGTCACTCCTAGATTTGTGTGGTAGTTTAACTCGGTCGTTTATCACAACAGTTCAGGCTCAGAGGAGTAGGCAGAGGAGCAGTTGTCCCTACTCCTTTGCCTGTGTAGTAAAGTGTCAAGGATTTGTTAGTAAATAGGTATGATGATATGTCCTGGAGCCTTCTCTGTTTGTACTATTTCCCTTTAATTTAGTCTCTGTATTCTAGTCTTGCAAATATGAAATGCCCTTGACCTATAATTTTATTTGCCTTTATGGTGGCCTTATAAGATGGTTGGAGATTATTCTTTTGCTATTTAGGAAGGAAATATTCTGTAATACTAATTCTTTCTTTCTTCAACGTACTAAAATGTATGTTGAAGAAATAATGTAAATTTAGAGAAGAAATGATCTTGTGTACTTTTCTTCCTCAAACCACTGAATTAGGGCTTGTAGAGAGCCATGATGCATTTGGGAAGTTTATCAGAGATATTTGTATGTTTAACCATGTAGTGTCATAAGAGAGGATTGTGATCTACTAAATGATTTCTTGACTTCATGTTCACTTAATAAATTGAGTGTCTGAAGGTGTGATGATAAATCTTAAAAAAAAAAAAATATTACAGATAAGAGCAGCTGGGACTTGGAGGTGCTTAATTCATTGGAGGATGGATCAACCTCCCCTATCGATCTTCTTTCTCTCATCAAAATTCTTGGCAAGGAAATTTCAACATGTGAAAGCCTCTTGAAAGATGAACTTGAGAAAAGAAAACGATACAAGGTACATTAAACATTTTCATTTGCAGAAGTATCTTTTATGAACTTTTTTTTTTCTACAGTATTTTATTTGTATTTAGACTTCTTGTAGATATTTTTCTTTATAGTATCATCAACTATTTAACCCATTGGATCCGGATGGTTCACTGACATCAGTAACCCAAATTACTGGCATTAGGCTTACTTGGGTAGCCACTCTGATGGGTGTTTGGCTTGTAGGCCATGCACACGTGAACACTTGTGTGCTGTAACAAAACTCCACACCTCTTCTTCGCAATGTGTTTTGAGCTTTTTTGCCATTTTCCAATGTCTATATTTATTATTTGTTTTGCTTTATCCAGATAGATGGCAATAGACTTTTCCTTGCACAGACTCTACATCATATCTCTAGATAGCTCAGTGCAATAATAATAAGTAACATTTTGTTATTAGTTTAATTTTTGTTTTTTCCACCCCATAATAATAATGTTTTTTGTTATACAACTTGTGCTGCTAGTCAGTACAGGAATATTTCCCATCCTGAGCATGGAAATAGCATCCTCCCTGAAGCCAGCGCTCTTCCAGTCATGGCTCAAGCATGATACATTTCGAACTTGTTTATTGATGGAAATAATGAAAAGCCCCTTCCTAAACACCATATCAGTCTAATCACCTTCAAGTGATATCTGCACACATGGTGAGTCATTCCTGCCACCCCAGCCTTCAGCTGAAATACTCACAACAGCTAGTTCATATCATTCTGGCCCACAGCCAAATTTTTCCATGATGGGATGTTTATATCACCCATCCCACAAGCTAAAGTTTTTCATAATGGTCAAGTCATCCGGATCTTAGGGATTAAAAAGATAATTAAAGATTCTAAGATGATATAAGTATTCTGAACTTTCTGTATTTTAATAGCCTCATCAGAATTTTATTAATCTCACAATTTTATTAAAGGTCTTGGTATTGTTCAGATGTTCTATACCGTAAAGTTTATAATTTTCAAAACATGGTCTTACCAGTCAAGTAATTTGTTAAACAGATTTCTTTTCATCTGACATATCTAACTTCTTATCCTGAATTAACAGATAGATGATAGTCGAAGAACACACAATTATGACCAGTTCATCATTACATTTCTGGCCATGCTTGCTGAACAAGGGAAGATAGGAGACCTTGTTAAACAACAGATGCAGCCCTCTCGCAAGAGACCAGCTCCTACACCAGCCACTCCTCGAGGATCTAGGTTGGTTTGCAAAGTGACAAAGTAAAAATTCACTGAAGTCACAAGCTGCTGATGACTTTAGTTTATGATGCAGTAGGGCTTTTAGAATACATTCTAAGACAGTAGAACAGTACAGTGATTGGCAAAAACAGAACCAAGTGATATGTGCACTAAGATGAAATGTAACTATAATAAGAAAGGAGTAACAGATTGCGAATTAAGTCAGATTGGATTTTACACCAAAAGCCCTGTCAGTTTTTTTGTATGTGGAGTCTAGTCAGATTTAAAACATCACAGTTTATTGTCTGTTATGGTAATTGGGTTTTGTTGCATTATTTTGATTGTTATGAAAAAAGGTTGTTTTATATTGTCTTACCTGATGTATATAATCTTTACATATTCTCTAAAGAAAATATCTTTATCTTATATCATATTGCACTGATAAATATCTTAAAACCTACACTGTTTTACATTTCCAGGCCACCATTAAAGAAGACAGAGTCAAAGTCATCTCCCAACTCTAGAAAACGAGGCAGAAAGAAAAAGGCTAAAGGAAAAAGGAAGAGATAAATGATAGTCCGGCTGGAATGTCATAAGGAAAAGAAATTGCATCTCATACAAAAGCACTTTTATGTAACATAAAATGTTTAAAGGGTACTAGAATTGGGCAAAGCTCCTAATATTTAATAAAATCTGATATTGAACACAATCAAATAAATTCTATAATAATTAACAAGTTTGTATATGCATTTCCCTTTTCATTTTCTCAATAGAAATCTGATTCCTCTCTATCTACAGAGCACAGTCACATGTCTAAATATTTGTTTTATTATTATTTTGGGGGATGTGTGTATATATACACTGTAGCCATATTGAAAGCACCTGCATCACAGTATATATATATATATATATATATATATATATATATATATATATATATATATATATATATATATATATATATATATATATATATATAGTAATGGTCCTTCTGTTGAAGAAAGTACATAAAAATGTTCACGCAATGATAAGATTGAAGATTAATAAGCGACACTTTATTTATATGTAACATAAGTGATATCAATTGCACAAATGCATGAGCAGTTTTGAGAAAATAAGCCTTTATGAGATAATTTCAGTTGTGATGATGTGAAATACCATGCAAAAATCTTATTCAATTTTAATGTACATAATCACAGGGTGGGAATCACAGAATTAGCTTCAGTAATAATATTTTTTGAGTAAGGCCAATGCATGTAGCAATGTACTCGGCATACCTGTGTAGTATAACCTTAATGCACCTTAACAAGAATTACTATAGACACTAAAGATCTGAATTTAGTATGAATTCTCTCTCTAGGTTGTTTAAATTACTAAATTTAGGATTGTAAATAAACATGCAATACAAAATAAAAGCATCTTGAAATTACAAAAGCAAATGTCTTAACAATTAAATTAATGACAAATGACACATATTTCCAAAATATATGTGGTGCTATTAGTGACAAAATGCTGGAAATCTATCAAACTTACTTATGTCAAAATACAGTTCTTAAAGGAAGATAATACAAGGCAAAATGGTGGAAAATATGTATATGAATTTTTCATATTTTTCTGGAAAAAAGTCACACTTCCATCACTGACTTTAATAACGTGTACAGGGATATAAAGAAATCCTAAATTTGGCTTATAACTTAGGACTAAGTAAATCTCTGATTTTAGATATAAAATAACAAAACAGTCATGATGATTTTGTATGATCTGATTCTCCTAACTATAAAATTTCTCTCTAGTTCTTGTTACCTTCAAACAATTCATATTTTTCCTCTCTTTCAATACATGGCTTGTAAGTTTATTAACAAAGCTATGAACTAGATCAAAGGATTTTGGGGGTGACAATATAAAAAATTATGGTGCTGGTTATTTTTTTCTATTGTATTCATGATCTGCTCTCACATAATATCACAATTCACAACCAAAAAGCTACACAATGAGGATATAAGCAAACTTTCACTGCCTGGACATAGCTTGCAGTAAAGCATTAAGAAGCTGCATCAATAGAAAATAAAACAAGCACAATCTAAATAAACTAATATTGTGAATGCCGTTTCATCTTAATTCAACTCATGAGCACCTAATGATTTCAGCTTACATATTCATATGAAATATTCGAATAAAGTCACTATGTTTACTTTTTACCTTTACTGTAATTCAAAATGAAAATATAAATGAAACTACCAATTAATATTATAGTCATACAATCACACAGCATAAAAAATGGACATCTATATATATGTAAATTCATTTTGTATAAAAAAGCTGTCATAAAATCATTAACACTACTTTCTTATAAATGCCAGGTAAGAAAATTACTGCTGCATAAGAAATATAAGTTTTCAGTACCACTTATACATGTTCTTACCACTCACAATTCCATGTGATAGAATAAACAAAAATAGGATGCACACTTCATGTTACTGGAAGAGGACTTCAGACTGCAACTCAAATAACTGTGGTACTAAACGCTTTCTCCCTACATGGGCTAAATCCATTTAATGTAAGCTGCAAATGTTAGGCAATATCTTTAAAACCTCAATATGCTAAACTATCAAAACAAACACTGCTACCATTGTGCTGTTAACTGCATTTACATATGAATAAAGTACTAAATGGCCTTTTAACAGCTAATATAGCTGATATTACCAAAATGATGATATACTAGTACAAGAACAGAAAATATAATTTGCCTTCTATAGGGTAAGTTTAGCTTATCAAAGCCCTAAAAATACACCTCTTTGTGTTTCATTGTTTTAAGATAGGAGGGTTTAAGACATGACAAGATATTTGAAGTAAGTGTTAATAAATGTTCATCAACCGTAGCAGTCTTTACATCATATATGTGATAGCTTACTGACTTAACATGCAATTCTATTTCCAACTGTGCTATGTATTAAGTTGCATTTTTATTTTAGGCTGACATAATGGGAACATATTTAAGCATGTAACATTTTTTTTTTTTTTATAAGCTGCATCAGATTTGTAAAATAATGACATTTACTGGAAAAATTTCAGACAACAAAAATGAAGGTTTTGCTAGTCAGCAGTTTTGTTATAGAACACTGCCTTTGAAAATCTTAAAGAAAGGAATTGTCAAGAATTCTTTCAGTCTTACTGGATTCTTATTAAGATTAAGAGTTAATGCAATTTAGGCATTACTAAACCTTTACAGTGAGAGGAACTTCTTATCATTCCAAGGCAAGCTAGTGAACACTGCTCATCATTTGAGTTTAAGCTCTGGTACATTTTGAAAGCCAGTCAAATATCATATCCTAAGTACAGCAACTTTCATCAATGCTCCATTTTAACAGGATTGAAGCCATATTCACTTATGATGTAAACAGATATTGTTTACACTGAATATTAATGGTTTTGGTAGCTGTGCTACATGGGCCTGGTAAACATATCAATTTAATTTTTACTTACTTTACTAATCATGGACATTTTGCACTAATCTTACTCAGTTTTCTTTGAAAAGCTTTCATCTGCCTAGATTTAGTTGTGATGTGGCTTGGGAATAAAGAAGCAAAATGTGACATTTTCTAGCTACCATTACAATGAAATGCTGAGTGGAACCAACAGCTTAATGTAATTAAATCCTGGAACACTTTTTAGAGTGACTTATTGCTTCTGATA
>NC_061840.1:27516165-27523665 GCF_019202785.1 Penaeus chinensis
CATCTATCTAAAAAATATTTAAGTTACAAAGAAAGTTGTAACTCCCATAGTAAAAAGTATAAGTTCCTTCAAGATGGCTGAAAGAAAATGGTCTCACCTTCTTTGACTGTGCTGCCCCGTCGTCACTGTCTATGTAATCAATGCTGTCCTGGTCATCATCATCTTCATCATCATCCTCCACTTCTGAGCCTATGATAAAATAAAACAATAGAATGTTATAGATATGCACATGCACATAAACTACATACAGACATTCTCTCTCTCACTCTCACTCTCTCTCTCCCTCTCTCTCTCTCTCTCACACACACACACACACACACACACACACACACACACACACACACACACACACACACACACACACAAACATGTATTTGTATCTATACCTAAACTCATATCAATGATTATGTCTATATCTATCTATAAACTTTTTTCTTTCCTTCTTTTATTTCTTTTCTTGGATATGTAATCTTTATGCAAGTTATCATATACCATTCAAAATGGTCTGAATGTTTTCTCTTCTTCCTAGAAAAGAAAACTGTAAGTATTCCTGAAACATGCATTCAAAAGAGAAAGAAAAAGAAAAAAAAAAAATCAACAACTAAATAAATGAAACTTAGACATAAATGCATATACTGGGAAAAATCGTGAGGGTCAAACCTTTCATTATTGCAAGCAAATACTCAACCCCAAAAATAGTTGAAAATGCAATTTTACAACTAACTACTGAGAACTACCTAAGTGACTATCAACATTTCAAGTAAAAGAGTAATGTACTACATCAAAAACTATATCAACGGTATCAGAGACTCAAAATCATACAGCTTATCATTCACATTCGACAAGTATTTCAATCATTATTTTTCAAAATATAATAAGTGTCCTTCATTTACTAGTCAATCTGATTGATAAACAGCCATTCTAAATTATAATGTCTATCTTCTGAAAAAAAAAAACAAACGTTATCTAAATTACCAAGTAAAATTGTTTGGCCTTGAGGACTGATGTTCCATAACACTTAATTCATACCTCAGATATGATGCCATGCGAGTAAAATCAGAAGGAAAAAAATTTACTGAAAACCAAATAATGCACATAACAATGTTCCTAAACTAACTTGGGTATCTGACCAAAAAGATGCATTCCCGAGAGGATCAAATATTCATCAAAATGCAAACATAAAATGGAGGGGGCTGACTGGTAAAACAGGAAAGACTTAAAAAAAGTATCCTAAATTTCATGTCAAAACCAGGGCTCATGTCCATGCACGTACGCTAGGCCACGACTCACTGTACAGCAAATGATCTGTTTGTTCATCAGGAGTCTCTGGTGTTTGAGGTAATAGCAAGATAAATAAAAGAGGAATTATGGCCTAGCATTAAAAAATTATGTTATTTTTCAGTTAATTAATCTAAAATTTTATATATGCACAAACCTGGTTAAACTCAATTGACAACTATTATTATTACTTGTTAAATGGAAAGGTTTAAATATAGTTGGTCTCAATTACATTATTCAAATGTTTCCAGTGAACCCTCCCAAAAAAGAAGACATTTTTTTTAGACATATTTTCTCTCACTTTTGCACTTTAGTCATATCATAAGAAACTTCACTGAAATAGTAGGGAAAAATAATTCACCACAAAATACAAGAAATTTATATATGGAAAAAATGAGAGTCAATCTTGGATAAAAAGACATGTTGAAAAGTTGTCACTCATGTTCATATGATGTACTTTACATCATAAACAAGTTATAATCAAGAGTGTGTTATATTAAATACCAGTCTTGCTACGCACCTTTTGGTTTCTTGGCACGGATAATAATTTTGTTCTTGAGAGCTTCTGGTGAGGGCATAACAGTAATGTCATCTGGGACTGGATCCGTTGCCAGCATATCTTTAAAGGAATTAATATAAAAATATATACATATATCACCAACATAAACATATAAGTAACTGTTCCTGTACCCTAATATGTTTAAGTAGTATGTATTTATATAAGGTTCAATATGAAAGTAAAGAAAGTTACCACAAAGGTAATTCTGTCAGATCACTACCATTATATATCACAATGGTACTTGTTACATCTGACATTGGACTTTATCATCAGATTTAAATGATTATCAAAATCTGAGAAGCTTAGCAATCTTCATCATCTGGGCCTCTATTCCCTATATGTCAAAAAGAATTTTCAGCTTTACCTCCTAGAATATCCTTCATAAGCTTCACCATAGTCCTCTGCTGATCCAGACTGAGATGGTTCTCTATTGAGAGAATGACGGGGTAGGATGATGCCTCAAACGCATACAATTTAATGCCGTCTCTGAGAACATCAGCTAAGGTGATCTTTGAGGTCAGAGTGTGACCATGGTAGATAATTGGTTCTCCATCATCTCCATCCCAGAGGTCCACTGCATAAAAGATCATTGTATATATTAAGATTAACTTTTAATCATCAAAAAAAAAAAAAAAAATTATAAATTTGTTGTCAAGATATGCAGCTATTATGTTATGCACAAGAGAGACATGCACTACATATACCTTTTTTATGGTTGATAAGAAAATATGGAAAGAAAGGAAAGAGAAAAAGAAAGAAAGAACTAGAGTACTCACACTCAAGCAGCCTACAGCCTCGTTTCAGTGCACTGATGTACCCTTCAACACTGCTCTCTCCAGCAAGCTGATTCCCTGTCAGGTACCTGTAATGAAAACAGAGATCTGATGATGTTCAGGGTATCAAATAAACCCCTTAGATCTAGGTGATGTGACTGTCACATCATGAAAAAATCTGGCTGAGCGCCGGGTAATGTGAATATGCCATCCTGAACAAATTTGTCTGAGAATAGGGGTGATGGGAAGATTCTGGTGTGCAAATTTTGGCTACAGCTTGGGTGAAAGGAATGCCTTGCCATGAGTGTACAAAGTTCTTGGAGGGTGATTAGATGCATTGGATATTTAGGAAGGGGCTTAAGCATATTTCCATCAGTAAATGAGTGTGATATGTACCATTCTAGAGCCATGACTGGAAGAGTGCCTTCTCCAGGAAAGATATTATCACCAGGATCCTATTCCTGCATGCCATAACCATCAGCAGGGTGCATACAGAGTACTGACACAAATAACAAATTATTACTTATTGTTACTGTTATGGCATAGTGTTATTGATTACTAGAGAAAACATTTTATTAGCATCTTGATATAACATATCAATGAACAAATATAGACCTTGGACTTAAGCAAAAAAGCAAAAACCGCTTACACAGAAAACGAGATAATAACGTAAAAGGGAGGCAAGGAGGCTTGACACCGCACATGAGTGTTCGTGTGAGCCAGGCCCACAAGCCTGAGAGACTTGTCGCTCCAGTAAGCCTAATGCCAAATGTGGGCAGTGAGGCACACAGATCCAATGGATTAATAATTTACATGTTGGTAATAATAATAGATAAGAACAAATGCCAGCCTTTACAAGTATGGCAAATCTTGAATAAATTCTTTTTCAGACCAATTATTTCACTAAAAGTACTGAGACATGATATAACTGAGAAAGATCTTTAAAGCAGGTTGATGATCCTTGATGAAACTTTAAACAAACCAACTCCTTTATGTAAAACACAGATTTTTGTGTATTATAGAATTGTAATATGAAAATATATGATTCCTTTCATCTATTGATGCAGTTCTCTATTTCTTGCTTATCAACTAACTAAACGAGGGAAAATTTTTAAAAACATGTTTTACAAAGACAAATACAGATGTGCACATATTAAGGAGTACTAGAGATGAAAAATAGCTTTATAAAGCTCACATTTCAGCAAGCTAAACACTGCCAAACACTAAGAGAGTAGCACTCACGTATTGTGTGATGAGTCAATGAAATAATGTGACAATGGCTGAGTCATGTCCTGATGAACTTCATTCTGGTGGTTGCAGTTGAACACATCGAACATGTCCGAAAGCAGTAAGTGATAGAAACCTGAGTGAAAAGAAAAGAAATACTTATTAATTTCTATGAATCTCTGAAACAATCCTTCATGTTAAATATTCAGTCATCTTGCAGAATTAACTCATACAAGATTAAACTATTAATAAAGTTATTTACAGCTGATTTAACTAATGAGGAAATGATCCATACCATCCTGAGTCATGTAGCCTTGGTCCTTAAGGTTACTAATTTCAAATTCATTCATAAGCTTGGTGGCTTGACTATGATCATAGTCTGTAAGACCCTGCTCTTTGTGAAGGAAGGCACATAGTTGGTCTGCACTCATTAACCCTGTCTTCTCACTACAATACCTACAAAGAGAAAAATAAATAATGAATAAAAATATACACAACAGACTGCTCAGAGTACAAAGAAATACATGATACATCTCTAAACTTTATTAGTTTTAGTTTTGTTTATTATAGATGATAATTTATAATCTCTTAAACAAGCACAAGCATCAGCAATGGCAGACTAAGGTTACATCTTTGATATCTATATAATGAAAATTTGACAAACTCTACAACATGAAGCTTAATTTTATTCCATTTTATGGAGAAATTGTGTCAAGCCAAAAGAAATACTGGTATCATTAAAAGATTGGAAATGTATCAACACAAAAGAAATACTAATGTTATTCAAAGATTTATGCAATCTCACTGCACTTACTTCTTATATAGTTTTTCAACCTCTGGCATTTTCAGTAGAGCATGATAGAAGGCCACAAATTCCTCAACCTCTAATACCTGCTCTCCATCTCTCTTCTGCTTGCTGGTGTTCGCTTGCTACAGAAAAACAAAATCACACATAAAAAAAAATATATATATATGTTCTCCAACTGTAAAAATACAAGAATCCCTTAATTTTCTATATGATATGTGTTTCCAAGGCAATGTCCATTCTGGGTCTCTTATTTCAAACGTAAAGTGTATATAGTTGGATTACTTACATTGAAAAGTTTCTTGGCATGAATCTTGTCCATTTTAATATTTAGCTGCTTCAACAGAGCACAGCATTCACTAAAATTAAGTGACCCATTATTGTCTTTATCAGCCTCCTCAAACTGCTTCCTTAGCCATCTGTGAGTGGAATGATATTGTTAAACAAATCATAAGTAACATTTTAAAGTGCAAAAAAGTGGAAAACATGAAAGCAATTAGTACATGACCTGATTTGATATCCCCTTTCCTTGAGTTTTCAAGAAAAATGAGTTTCTAATGCTATTAATATTGTTGCAATTATTATCATCACCAACATTATGATTACCATGAAGTTGTTAACAATATCAATTTCACTAAAAAATTAAAAAGAATCTTTTCAAAATCAAGGAAAGGGATAAACTGGTGAGATAGATAGGACTAATAACTGACTCTTTGGTGATTAAGCACTTGTGGAGCCATCTATGTCTAAACACAATAGATAAACAAAATTAAAAAGCTGTAGAAATGGCTTTAAATATTGCCAATTTGGCATCAGTTAGTTAAAGACTAGGAGTGGAAGGAAGTTGCAATGTGAATTATAGGTATTGTCAAAAGAACCAAAATAGTTTAGTGTATCTTAAAAAAAGATGCTAACAAGGATAACATATCTGAGAGATTCATGGCAATTGATTATGAAGACAACAATCATGAACACTAAAATAAACAATACTGTATAGACTAGAATGAGGAAGACGTTGCATAGTCTGAACAAAATATCTGTTTACTTTCCCATTCACCGCCTTTAACATAGTATAAATACAGATTTATTTAAATTGAATATAACAACCAGCTGGAACATATTATAACTTAAATAAAGAGCATAAACTTGAAAAAAAATATAAGATTTAAAGTTATAAATAACTACCAAATGATACATAACTCAACCTCACTTGATTACTGACATCCACAAGAGGAGTCTACTTTGATTCAAAATGTTGCACATCAAATGTTCTGTCTCATCATTAAAGCTCTTTCCTTTCCTCTTGTTTCCTCACATTACCAAGTCTGAGTTACTCACACATCATATTGCTTCTCTTCGTGTAACGCTTTGACCGACTGAACGAGGTGCGACAGCCCAGTCACCCAGGCATCCCTCTCTTCTTCTGTTGATGCAACCAAGTCCAATACTTCTCTGCCTCCCTGGCCGTGAATAATTGAGAAGCACTTGTTCTCTTCCAGGACAGGCTCATCACCTGCAACTAATGATATAAAATAACACTTTAAAATCCTTTCAATATATATATATTGGAGAGTTTGAAAATATGGAAACTATTTGAAACAAAACAAAGTCCAACTAAATAAAGGTAGCTAGGTATGAACACAAAACCACTTTAAGAAGTATTATATCACAAAAATTACAATTAGTTTGTGGTCTCCGTTTATATATCCTAACTTTAATAGAAATTTCTCCGTCAAAGAGCTCTGCCACACCACCTCAGACTTATCACTTGAACCACTTAAAACTTTATTGCCCTCCTTAACCTTCTTTTAATCCCCCACATTTTTCTATCAAATGACATTTCTTACTTGAGACTATGAGAATATTATCTGGTCTTTCCCATCAGATATAAATAACAGCGTTTATTCACAGACAACTTTGCCATTTATTATCTATTGTTTCTAGAATCAGTATAAAAAATCTGCAACCACAATATGTTACAATTATAAATAAAGACATAATCTGAATACCTTTTGCAATATCTTGAGATCATACTCTGTATAATGAAAAATCCTAATATACTAAATTCAACAACACTTTATAAATGAGAGCTTTTAGATTAAAATATCATTAGTATAAATCTGACAAAAAGATTAGAAATGCATTCTTAAATGGGCTCATATGAGGCATCCCAAAGTAATACATCCACTGTAGCTATCAGTACTGGCTATTACAAAGGAACACAAGGAACATTTTCCACTGTAATTTGAGGACACAACCATATTAAGAACTAAAATCTAAAATATATACATGTGTTCTAAGGTTCACTTGCATTTCTTTAAAAAAAAATGTCTTCTGATCTAAAAAGTTAGATTTGGTAAATTTCTCAGTTTACTTCCAAATGCCACATATGAGGTCAATATCACACTTGAATTGACAAAGTTACAGAGACAACTCCACTTTGCTGTTTACCTCCACCCTTCTCCTTCAGCTTCTCTGTGTGAGAGCTTACTTTATTGAAGGTGTCTGTCTTCCATCCTTCTCTAATTTCTGTGATTTCTACAAGTGGCACTGTAACATAAAAAGAAATATGGAAATTATTAGTGTATCATACAACATAAGTTCATACATGTCTAATTTTACATGAATTATACTGATTTATTTACGTCATAAATTTGATTATCAATTAGATCTATGTAAATCATGCCTACACAGCACAAGTTAAACGTTAATTATCACTTAGATTTAACTAGATTTATTTTTCAAAAAAGCTCTATCTTCCCACAAGTATATGGGCTTGTAAAGTGCACAGCAGCATCAATCCAACTTCCATTATATATTCTGAAGAACTAACAAAAAAAATGAGAACCTACCAGCAT
>NC_061840.1:27538665-27541165 GCF_019202785.1 Penaeus chinensis
GCGTGTGCGTGTGCGTGTGCGTGTGCGTGTGCGTGTGCGTGTGCGTGTGTGCGCAAGTGCGTGGGTGCGTGTGTGTGTGTGTAAGATCTATATAACTTATATAGACCTTGTTTGTTTCGGTTTGCGTGCGTGCGAGTGTTTGAGTGTAATAACACCGCAAACACTCACGCCATTGTAATTAATTGTGAGCACAAGAGTAGATCTATGTGAACCCCCACGGTGCATATGTAAATGTGGATCTGTGTGCACGTGTGTGTGAGAAAATGCGTGTGTTTCTGAACGTGTCAAGTGGCTCTAGCTATCTTTCAGTCTTTGATTCACGACCGGTTTTGATCCATGTTTCCGTGACTCTAGCGGTGTCTGCTTATAAAACCGTAAACGTTATTATTATTTGTAGCAGATTTGTGCCAAGGAGGAAAACAAGTCTACAGGAATAAACGTCTAGAAATACGACATTTTCTTATTGTACAACCCACAGCGTTACAAATAACGGATATACCATCAATTCATTATTGCATCTTTCATATCATTTGACAGGATAATATTAAGATTAAGAATGATAAAATACTGCTAATAAAAGTGATACTAAGTATAAAAAAAAAATCAGCCCCGATTAAGCTATCAGTTAAGATAACGTGTTGCTAGATGTCTCAGTAACGGTGAAGATAATAAAGATGATAAAGATGATAATATACATAATCATAGAAAAATATGATCTGATGATAACAATAATAGAAGTCAAATTCACAATATCATAATCCAAAAATATAATAATAATAATAATAATAATAATAATAATAATAAATACATAAAAACAACTAAAACAACAACAATACTAATAACAGATATAAAATAATATTAATATTAATAATGCAAATAATTACAATAAGAATATTACTAATAATAACGATAGCAATACTAATATTATGAATTAAAACAAAAGCAAGAATAACAACAGCAATAACAACAAAAACAACAAATTATGATACAAATAATAACAATAAAATCAATAATATTAATAATAAGAACAAGAAGAATAAAAATAAGAACCCTAATAATAATCATAATAATTATTACAACAACAACAATGATAATGGCGAGAATGAAGAAGATAATATCTGTGATAATATTAGTAATAATAATAATAAGTGATACTAACAGTGATACAACTATTATTCCGCTAACAACACAATTAATATCAATAATAATAGTAATAATAATAATAAAAATAATAGTAATAGTAATAACAATAATAATAATAATAATAATAATAATAATAATAATAATAACAGGTCTTAGTATCATTATCATCACTACTACTATCATTATCATTAGTAATAGTAGTAGTATAATAAAAAGATTATAATAATAACAATGATGATGATAAAGATGGCGATGAAGATAAATAATAATAACAATAATAATAATAACAACAACAACAACAACAACAATAATAATAATAACAACAACAACAACAACAATAATAATAATAAACAAACAAACGCAAACATACGCAAAGGGACACGCACGCACCTCCCCCCCCCCCCCCCCTAAGAGCCACTCCTAAACCACGCCCATAAACCTCCTGCGGATTTGTAATTCAGTTCTCTGAGGTCGAGAGAAAACCTCTTCTCTTCTTCTCCTCCTCTTCTTCCTTCGTTTATCTTCTTCTCTCTGTTATTACTTTCTTTTCTTTTCTCTCCTTGTATCATTATTTTATTTCCTCGTGTTATTACTTTTTTTTTCTTTACTTATTCCCTTATTTTACTTATTTTCTTTTATCTCCATCTAATTCCATTTTCTTCCTCCTCTTTCGTTTATCTTTCTGCTTTTACGTTCTTCCTTCCTTTTCTTATTCCTTTTGCTATTACTTTATCATTTGTCCTTCTTATTTCCTTTTTTTCTTCTTTTTCCTCCTCCTAATTCTTTTTTTTTTTTTCCTGTTCCACCTCCTAATTTGTTTTTCTCTCTCTTCTTTTTCCTCCTAATTTCTTCTCTTTCTTCCTCCTCCTCCTACTTTCTTCCTCTTCCTCCTAATTTGTTTTTCTCTTTCTCCTTCCTCCTCGTAATTTGTTTTTCCCCTTCGTCTCCCTTTTACTACATAATTCTTATTTTCTCATTCTTTTCTACCCCTAAATTTTCTCCTAATTACTACTTCTTTCTTCTTCATTTTCTTCTTCCACGAATTTTCTTTTATCTTTTTCTTCTCCTCCTTCTAATTCTTCCCTTTCTCCTCATCCTCTTCCCCTTTTTCTGTGCTCATGAATAAGTATTATTTTTTTTTTTCAAGTTTATCTTTTTTTCTTCTATATTTTCATTTTCTTTGTCCCTTCCTACTATAATTATTACTATTATTTCTATTCTCATTCATATTGCTCATCTGTCTTTTTTTTTCATTCCTTCTTCTATATATTGATCTTTATTATTCATTTCGAAAAAAGTATAACAATAAAAAAAAAATATGTTAATAACTTCAAAGACAAGAATACCTTGTTGTTAT
>NC_061840.1:27548665-27556165 GCF_019202785.1 Penaeus chinensis
GAGTGCAACAGCTGTCTGTAAACCTGATGACGTAGAGTATATTTATATTCGTTACAGCCAACTGGAGGTAACTCGAATGGGGAGGGGAGCGAGAGAGAGAGAGAGAGAGAGAGAGAGAGAGAGAGAGAGAGAGAGAGAGAGAGAGAGAGAGAGAGAGAGAGAGGGGAGGGGGCGGGGCGGAGAAGGGTAAGAGGGGAAAGAGGAATAAGAGGATGGGTAAGAGGGTAAAGAGGGATGAGAATATGAGGAGGAAGAGGAATAAGAAAATAAGTAAGAAAGGAAAGAGGGGAAGAGAGGAAAGTGGGATAAAAGGATGGCCAAGAAAGGAAAGGTTAGAGGAAGGGTAAGTGGGGAAAGAGGGGAAAGTAGAGTAATAGGAAGAGAATAAAGAAAAGAGTAAGAGGAAGGCTAAGAGGGGGATGAAACCGAGAGATTGGACGTGTGAAATTTATATACTCTTGTCCAGAAGGTATATAAATGTGTTTATTATTGTACAGTAAGCATGTTTTCGTTCGTCTATATATGAAGCGAGTGAAGGGAGAGAGACGGGGGGGGAGAGAGAGAGAGAGAGAGAGAGAGAGAGAGAGAGAGAGAGAGAGAGAGAGAGAGAGAGAGAGAGAGAGAGAGAGAGAGAGAGAGAGAGAAAGAGAGAGAGAGAGAGAGAGGAAGGGAGGGAGGGAGGGAGAGAGGGAGAGAGGGAGAGGGAGAGGGAGAGGGAGAGGGAGAGGGAGAGGGAGAGGGAGAGAGAGAGAGAGAGAGAGAGAGAGAGAGAGAGAGAGAGAGAGAGAGAATGACGAACAAACAGACAGACAAAGAGGCAGACAGACAGACATACGGAGAGAAACAGACAAAAGAGAGAGAGAGAGAGAAAAAAAAAAACATTGTAGTATACAGATAAAAAAGGAAAGTAGCAGCATTAAAAATAATAATAATAAAAATAACACAAATGAATGAAGATTTGGTAGTGAACGCTTCCACTACAAAACCCAAGGAAGGTCATTTTGATTTATAACAGCTGTAACAACAAAGCCTGCTCGTGTTCAACGTTCACACACACACAAAAAAGGAAAGAAAAACTGAACAAATAAATGACAACAGATAAAAAAGGACTGGCTGACGGAATGAATTATGATGATCAACCAAAGCCAAAATCGACGCATCGCAACAAATACTAAAACCAACAACAACAAAAAAAAAAACCTTCTTGGGAGATCAGCTGAGAACAAAAAACATGAGACACGAACTTCCTTTTATTTTCCTTCTATATTCTACCTTTTATCTCTTTTCTATTTTTTTCTATATTATATCTTCAGCTAGCCCCCCCCCAAAAAAAAAAATATATATATATATATGTATATCAATCAATAATAATAAATAATAATAATAATAATTAATAATAATAAATGGAGTACTGATTCCATCTTATAAATTACTGAAACCATTGTGTTAAGGGACCTGTGTCATGGATAGATGATTTTTTTTTTATTAGAACAATTATCATGAATTTCATATTTATTTCAAGGGATTTACAGTCTTCGATAAATATCTAAGATCTATATTTACGACATGATTTCACGAGTGAATTTTGAACACACGTCCAAAGCCGTAGTTCTAAGTATAGACATAACGTGAGCCACTCGCTTTTGGAATCTAAATGACACGGCACAAAATGTAAATAAACGAGCGAATTAAAAATAAATAATAATAGAATTTGATAAATAATGACCATAGTTTTCATACACCCATTCTTGCATATACAACAAAACAGTCACGTCTCCACGATGCCATACGAAAAGAGATCCAATCCTTTTTCATCGTTGGAATAAAAGGACTCGATCCTGAATTGATACAGATTCGATGACGTCACCGACCTTTCTCAGAGCTTTCAGCGAGATGTCACAAGAACTCCACGTGACCTCAATAAAACCGAATATAAAATCACTAATGCCTCACGTGACTTCAAGGAGCACGGACCGTACGTTAGACGGGATGAGTAAGTCTCACAAGGAGGGAGAGAGAAGGAAAGGGAAAGAGAGAAGAAGAGAGAGGGAGGGAAGGAAGAAGGGAGGGAAGGAAGGAAGGAAGGAAGGAAGGAAGGAAGGAAGGAGGGAAGGAGGGAGGGAGCGAGCGAGAGAGAGAGAAAAGAGAATGAAAAAAATGAGAAGGAAAAATAAAAAAAAAGAGAAAGAGAGGAAGAGGAAGAGAAGGGAAGAAAGAAGGGAATGAAACGAACATTCCGAACCTATTCAGAAGTCGCTTTATGCAGCGCATGGAAATTGGCAACAGTTGCTAATTCATCTCTCAAGTCTGAATATCAGATGATCAGTCGAATTTCCGGTGATTCATAGTCGTTGATCATCGTACAAAAGAGGATGAGAAAGAGACAGGAAGAGGGAGAGAGAGTGGGAGAGGGAGGAGGAGGGGGGAGGAAGAGAGGGAAAGGGGAAAGAGAAGAGAGGGAAAGAGAAGAGAGGAGAAGAGAAGTGATGGAGAGAGGAAGAGGGAGGGAGAGGGAGAGGGAGAGGGAGAGGGGGAGAAAGAGAGAGATAGATAGATAGATAGAGAGAGAGAGAGAGAGAGAGAGAGAGAGAGAGAGAGAGAGAGAGAGAGAGAGAGAGAGAGGGGGGGGGTAGGGAGAGGGAGGGAGGGAGGGAGGGAGGGAGGGAGGGAGGGAGGGAGGAGGGAGGGAAGGAGAGAAAGAGAAAATGAGAGACAGACAGAGATGGAGAGAGAAAGAGAAAGGGAGAAAGAGAGAGAGAGAAAGAGCCAGACAGACACAGAGAGTATTCATACCTACCAGTGCCTGAAGAGAGCGGCAAAAAAGTAAAGCGAAAACACCGCTCAAAGACTGAATTGTCTACGTCATTCGCAACGTAGCAAGGGCGGGGTTGCATTCACAACACGCCAGCAACGGAGGAATGTTGCAGAGAGGTTTGCAAGGAGAGACACTGGGTTTAAGGAGTTTGGAATTGGAGAGGGGGAAGGGGGGGGGGAGAAAGGCGGACAGAGGAGAGGGGGAGGGGTAGGAGTGGACAGAGGAAAGGGGGGGGGCGTTAACAAGGGGGAGGGGTGGAATGTGTGAACAAGGGGGGAGGGATAGAAGTGGATAATGGAGAGGGGAGGATGTTGGATGACAAGGTGATGGGGGGTAGGGGGTAGGACATGGGGGATGGGCGTGGACGGGTATTGGGGGGGGATACCGATTTTCTAGAACGATTCACAACCATACACAACACGCTAAGTTATTAACTGCACAGGATTACACTGTCTTAGACTGCCTGTCACTGCATCACTGTAATGGTTATGGTGAGCAATAACAATAATAAGCATTTCTATTCAATATGAGAATTTTGCAGATAATGACTATCTAATTCCATTACCACATCTTATCACCATACAGGAAACAAAGCATACAGGCGAACAGACACATGCATACACAGACGAAAAGTCATGCATAAAGGCAAAGAGGTTTTGCATGTCGACGGCGAAACACAAAAGACATCTCGCATGTATGAGCACAGCATACAAGCATCTGAACTCCTGATACAGACACCGCCAGACAGAGACACGAGTCTGTGGCGCCTACACTGTCTCTGTGTCTCGTCGTTACAGCCAATCGACGCATCCAATCTTAGTCCAATTTTGGGATCCATACTAAGGCATGGGTCATTTGCGCAGAGGCATGTGATATGAAGATTACCCAGAGTTGGCGCGACGAGAGAGGCATAGGAAAGAAACATTTAAACGAAAAAAAAGTGGTACTTACATCCGGCGTGACCAGAGAACCATCGGAAGAAAACGTTTAAACGAAAAAAAGGGGGTACTTACATCCGGCGTGGCAAGAGTCATCGGAAGGAAATAAATAAACGCAACAGAGACACTTCTATTCGGCGTGACAAGAGAGTCACCGCAAAAGGGGTCATAACGAAACCTGACTAGCTGATTATTTAAAGTTATCTGCCATGTTAACAGCTAAGGTCATTAGCGACGGAACTGTAACCTAGGCGACTTCGACCCTTCTGTGTATAGAAGACCAGCCGCCTTCTAATGTGAACGTGACCTTCGGGTATATAATTCCTTAACCTTTTAAAAGCCAAGCCTGCCCAGATTGCTCAAGTGTCGTTATTCACCGGATGTTAAACAACGCTGGAAATAAGATCAGGTTATTGCATCTAAAAGTCTAATTCTTTTTTGCAATACATACGCTTGAGAGAATTTGCATTTTTACTAGTTGTTATTTTGTTTTGAATGAAAGGCTTCCATGAAATCGAAATAAAATAAATGTACGTATTTTTATTCTTATATATAAAAAAAAAAATCTTTATTCACAATACTCTAAATCACATGAAGCCGATTTGGTACTAAAATGTCGCCGCTTTTAAATAAACAAATACAATGAAAAGAATGAATCACAGGATCATTTCCGCTACACACACAATAGCCGAATCCCTTGACTAAAAGATGATGAAAAGCAGACCTTATTACTGGTCCTTCTTGACGAAAACTGTCGACTCATCCATATAAACAAACTCAACGTTGGAACTCGAAATAAAAAACATTTATCACCATTAATGAACTCATAATGATAGATAATAAGTACTATGGTACAAATTACATATATGAAATGCAAATAAAGAAAAACATATTTATATATGAAATCTCTCGGAAAATCTGTAGAAAAAACATAACGTGGACACCCGATGATACCTGTCATTTATCAATTTATCTATTTGATTTCATTAGAATAGTCGGTATTGACACATCATCCATCATCTGTTAATTTACTTTAAATCTACTTTAAGCCCAAGTCACTGCGTGTTTGGGCCGTTTCCGATATATTTGAATTTCGTTACTGGCCTCACCAATTTACAACAATATTTCCGAAATCGCGACCTTGAAATGTTCGCAAAGACTGAGAATTGTCATTACACGTAATTGGATAACAGCTCTCACACACTCTCTCTCACTCACTCACTCACTCACTCACTCACACACATGCACGCACGCACGCACACACACACAAATAATAATAATAAAAAAACACAATATATATATGTGTGTGTGTGTGTGTGTGTGTGTGTGTGTGTGTGTGTGTGTGTGTGTTTGCGTGTGTGTGTGTGTGTGTGTGTGTGTGTGTGTGTGTGTGTGTGTGTGTGTGTGTGTGTGTGTGTGTGTGTGTGTGTGTGTGTGTGTAACTAGTAACTCCATGATGTTCCGCGAACCGAACTTGCAAAAAAATTATATGTGAATAAACTACTTTTGCATGGTTTTATTTTATTTCATCTTATGACATACTTATAAGCTTCCCGATTACTAGATTTTGCCATTGACCCATCAGTCTTTCCCTCTTTCTGGGTACAACTAAAGACTACAATTATAAGCCAAGTGGTGTGTGAAAACAACCACTTACTGAGTTGCCACAAACTCACACCAGCCGCGTGGTTCCTTAAACACCTATTTTTGTTATTAATCTTTTCTTATCAATTTCAGATTACCATTAGCGTATCATCACAGTTCGTTATGTCAATTTTACTTTCAAGAAGAACACAGAGTAAAATGAAATACTGTCCAGCAAATCTATTGTTAAAAATAAAATATACAATATCAACAATGACAAAGCGCTAATAAAGAAAATAGTGGACAGTTTTTAGCACTAACAAAAAGTACAGAATTGAATCAAATATTTTCGATATCAGTCCTTCTTCAGCTGGGCTTTTGTTCAAAATATACGCTTCTTCTCCAAAACATGTTGATATGACAAACTGAATATATCTGTGTTGAAATCTGCGCTACAATAAACCACATCATATAACCCTAAGAAGGCGTTTATCATATTCTACAATCCGAAAAGAAGTCTTTCATAAGTAGGCCTATAAACACACGGTTTCCTGTGGTATTTAAAGCAAGCGAATAATAGATAGGTATGAAACATTCCATTATCTTTTCATAATGATTACATTGGCTGTTTGAATTCACCAAGAAAATAATGATGTTGGCGTAGCACTGCCAGAATTATATCAGAATGTTGTTTTTCAATGTGATGGAGGTTTTGAAAAAAATACTCTATTCTGAGGGTTGTGTGTGTGTGCGCGCGCGTGTGTGTTTGTGTGTGTGTGTGTGTGTGGGGGGGGGGTATGGATAGCTGTGTGTGTTGATGTAAGTGTGTGTGTGTGGTGTGGGGGGGGGGGGTATGGATAGCTGTGTGTGTGTTGATATGTGTGTGTGTGTGGGTGTGTGTGTGTGTGTGGGTGTGTGTGTGTGTGTGTGTGTGTGTGTGTGTGTGTGTGTGTCTGTGTGTATGTGTACATGTGCATGTACGTGTATGGTTGTGTATGGTTGTGTATGTATGTATATGTGTGTGCGCGTGTGCATGTGTATTTGCGTGTTCATAAGTGTGTGCGTGTGTGTGTGTTCGTGTTATGCAAGAAAATAATGGGACAGCTAATTGTCTTATCCGTCTTAATCTGCTATCAAGCTAACTGATAAAAATCTGGACAACTGCTATCACTGTAAGAAGTTTCTTACTCTGTGGCACCGCTGTGACACAGCCCAAAGTGAAAAAATAATCATAGAAACAAGTTCTCATTTGCATAAATGTTATCATGCATATCCATGCCAGTTCGCATGTATACAATGATACCCTATGCATATATTCTTGCAAATATACATGCATATGAGTGTGCACACACACACACACACACACTAATGTGTATTATTTATTCATCTATCTATCTATCTATGTATATAGATAGATAGATATATACACAGATACTTATACATAAACATACGTGTATATGTATGTGTATGTATATATATACATATACATATACAAACAGATATACTTATAGATAAACAGATAATACACACACAGACATAAATATACATACATGCATAAAAAAAACGCATTGAAACACACACACACATATATATGTGTGTGTGTGTGTGTGTGTGTGTGTGTGTGTGTGTGTGTGTGTGTGTGTGTGTGTGTGTGTGTGTGTGTGTGTGTGTGTGTGTGTGTGTGTGTGTGTGTGTGCGTGTGCGTGTGCGTGTGCGTGTGCGTGTGCGTGTGCTTGTGCGTGTGCTTGTGCGTGTGCTTGTTATTGTGCTTGTGCGTGTGCGTGTGTGAACGTCTGTTCTGCGTGCACGTTTCACAAATAGCACACAACAGCGGAGCAAATACCTAATCCGGCAACTGGAGCAACGCACGATTCACGAACGCACACGACCGCGTCAAGTGCGGCTCTTACGCGAACGCCCATCACACTCCACAGAGCAGAGACCTATCACCATCATCACCAACAATGTATTTCATCTCCTTTTCTCCCTCATCATTCCCTTTTATTTTGGTAATAAAGACATATATTGTTTTCAGATACAAGCTTTTAAAATTCACATGACAGTTGGCATCGTCTAATATGTCTGTCGTGTCGTGTCACGAGACGACACGACATCTGCCTCTCCCACGTATTACCTTATAAGTCGTCTGCACTAGATTTTTTT
>NC_061840.1:27563665-27571165 GCF_019202785.1 Penaeus chinensis
GCTCTCTCGCTCAGACTTCAACAGCCGCTCATCGCCAGCTTCAGCTTCCGCAAACAATCACCACACTTAGTGTCGTGAGTGAATTCCCCGTGGAACTTTTACACACCGAATATATCTATATATAGCACCCACACTATCCCTCACAAGTTTTCTACCATTCACATACGTTACTTGGAAAAAAAAACTGCACTGAAAACATCCGGTAATTTCGATATGAATGAAACGAGAGGAAGCACCTCGACCACTCCCCCTACAGAGAAGGAGCTTCGTCAGCGTGTGGGAGTCGAGGAAGTCACTCCGCCACTGGCACTCTGGACGCTATAGACGCACGGGGCCAAATGTAGCGGTGCCAGTGCCAACCCCACGCCCGCATCTTGCCATCGCCACCACTATAACAACACTTCCCACTCTCCGCGACTGCCGAAATGATGGGGTCTGATGGGGTCTGATGCCTCTTGCTCTCGACACGGATGGGGCGTCGCGTGGCTGTTAACTAGCGCCGGGGTCACGCCATGAGACGCCATTCTTTAAGGTTATAACGCCTGATGGCTTGATTACAGTCGCGAATAAAGTGCCGCGAATAGTTTACATACAAATGGCAGAAACGTGACCACTCACTCTTTTATCTTCCGTGCCCTCCTGCAGTTTTCTTACTACATTGTGATCACATACTTATTTCTCGCTTATCTCATATCACCCATTTACAAAGTCTAGTCTCATGCTCGTCTTTCACACACTTAAAAAATGCTCGAAGCACGTACCGAACCGCCTAAAGCATGTTGATCATATTGTCTCGAGGATATGCAGCTCCTCGAGTTAATTTGAAACCCGATGACGTCACACTCGATCGTGGCTTTGAATGACATCAATTAGAAGGTATTGTCTTACTCATCCACCGTAACAAATACGTGAATTTCCACAACACTTCCTTCGTTTCGTCCTTTTGTGTTAATCAACGTTTTTATCTACTGGGGAAAAAAAAGTGTATATCCATTGTTTCCTAACATCAGGGGAAAAAACCCGTTCGATTCCTCTGGCACACAACCACGCCATAACTTTCCTTGTTGATTATGGCTCTCTCGCACTGTCACTATTTCACTTACTGTCACGATAACATAGGGAAATATACATTCACAACACGTCCACGCAATCAGACAAATACACTCAAATACACACACGCATACGTCCATGCAGTTAGACAACTGAACACACTCAAATACACACGCAAACACAGGCATACGTCCACATACTCAGACAAACACACTCAAATACACACGCAAACATAGGCATACGTTCACATACTCAGACTAACACACTCAAATACACACGCGACACATACGCAATCAGACAAATAAACACTCAAATACACACTTGAACATAGGCATCCTCGTGTTGGCATATACTGTACATCACAACAAACACAAACAAATCAAGGGGCATTGCTCAGCCCGTCCGACATAGTTCACTAGTGTTGTATTTCGTTGAAAAACAGTTTCTCAATGGCCTGCTTGTTGCTGACTTCCAACACCAGAGAACTGGATATACACAGCACCCAAGACTCGTTTGGTTAACTAGTAAGAACCTGTTCGTGTATCTTCCTTTTTTCTTCCTATCCTTTTTCATGTTTCTCTATCCACTCTATTCCTCTCTTTTTCGTCTTTCTTTACACACTCTCTTTCTCTCTCTCTTTTTTTTTTCTCTATCCACGCTCTTCGTTTCGTTTTCGTGTTTCTCTATCCACTCTCTTTCTTTTTTTCATCTTTCTCTATTCACTCTCTTCCTCTCGTTTTTATCTTACTCTGTCCATTCTCTTCCTCTCTTTTTTGTCTTTCTCTAGCCACTCTCTTTCTTTCGTTTCCTCGCTTCCTCTTGCCTCTCATCTTTCATTCCATGTTGTTTTTTACTCATCCTCATTCCTTGATACTGTCTATCTGTTTTTCTTCTATTCCTCCCTTTCAACTCCCGTCTCTCCTCTCCCTTATCTTCCCTTCTCCTCTTATTATCACTCTACCATAATAGTTCCACTGTCTCTTTATCATTTACATTATACATTCCCCCCTATTCCTCTTTCAGATTTTACCAAACTCGCTCTCAACACGTGCGCTACAGTTCCCTTGGTAAAACTAACACACTCTGTTTATCTCTCATTCTCCCGCCTCCTTGTAAGACTCACAGTTATTTAAATTACCAACAAGAGAAGCCCTACATTCCACCACTCAGCCGCTCGCTCTCCTAAACTAGCCTTAACCATCCTCTCTAGGTCTCTTCCTCCCTGGCCCTCCTCCCCCACACCCCGGGGATTAGCTTCCTCTAGCCACCTCCGGGCGGTCCCCTCCCTCTCTCGCCATACAATCCTCAAGGTCACGATCTCGCTCTCTCTCTCTCTCTCTCTCTCTCTCTCTCTCTCTCTCTCTCTCTCTCTCTCTCTCTCTCTCTCTCTCTCTCTCTCTCTCTCTCTATCTCCCTCTCTCTCTCTATCTCCGTATGTGTTGACGCACGGCCGATTTCACTAACGCTCATTAGAGTATAAGTATTTCGTTAGGAAAATGCAGCTTTAGTTGTGTTGCCAACACTTGTACTTACTACTTATACATTTTCTGGCACAATATTTTTCAATATACGATGTTAGGCTAGTATACACATACGTTACTGATCACTGTACCAAACGTTTTCCTTCTAACTTTATGATAGCACACTGCACCTAATACGAATTCCACATATTTTGCTCTCGTATGTCAACATCGAATCTAGCAGCGTCCAAAGGTCCTCACAGTTACGGTAACACTGACTGCCTCTCCAACATACCGAAACAACACACGGGCAGCCAAGGTCGAATCCGAAACGTTATGCAACACTGCGTTTAAGCACTGTTCAACGAGGAGACGCGGGCGCTCACAAACGTTGTTATTGATTGCGCGTTCATTCACTGGCCAGCACCCTAGCCGCCAGCGCCCTTCCACGCTAACAGCAGAGATGACTACGCACGTCTTAGTGTCGTGCGCGCATGCGAATGAGGGTTTATGGTATGGATGGGGACCCCTATGGTCATTCTCAAACACGCCCATCGGCCCATCGTCCCTTACACACACACACACACACACACACATTTGTTCCACTACAAATCAGACTAAATACATTGTTTTCCTACATTTAATGCAACTTTGACCGGTACAGCAAACTCTCCAGCGGCCTCATCTGCACAAGATCCGAATAACAGATTGCAGAATAGCATGCATGACGAACAGCAGGCACAGCTACAAAAGGAGGATTCAGACACGTCATGCAAGGGCTACGAGAACTTTCAGAAAGCTCCAAGGCCGGTAGGCGAATACGTGGCCAGTAAAGAAAAAGACAACTGTGACTATTTTTGTGTAATGCGAGTTTTATGTCATACGAACATTGGCTTTAGCTAGAGAAATAAAGCATTTGGTCATTTGTTAGTCTTTTACATGACTTTTACATGATTTTGTTTTCCACAAAATACAAACCCTTATGTAGATAAAGGGAGGCAACGACATATTTAGGTTATGAGTAACTTATCACCATGAAAGAAATAAACGTTCACCCGAAAAATGTATGCGTTACTGACCTTTCGTGAGATACACTTTTAACATGATTTAACGATATTGATTTTTGGGAGAGAGATAGAGAGAGAGAGAGAGAGAGAGAGAGAGAGAGAGAGAGAGAGAGAGAGAGAGAGAGAGAGAGAGAGAGAGAGAGAGAGAGAGAGAGAGAGAGAGGGAGAGGGAGAGAGAGAGAGGGAGAGAGAGGGAGAGAGAGAAAGAAAGAGGGAGAGAGAGAGAAAGAAAGAGAGAGAGAGAGAGAGAAGGGAGAGGGAGAGGGAGAGAGGGAGAGGGAGAGGGAGAGAGAGAGAGAGAGAGAGAGAGAGAGAGAGAGAGAGAGAGAGAGAGAGAGAGAGAGAGGGGAGAGGGAGAGGGAGAGAGAGAGAGAGGCGCGAGGGAAGGAGAGAGAGAGAGAGAGGAGAGAGAGAGAGAGAGAGAGAGAGAGAGAGAGAGAGAGAGAGAGAGAGAGAGAGAGAGAGAGAGAGAGAGAGAGAGAGAGAGAGAGAGAGAGAGAGAGAGAGAGAGAGAGGAGAGAGAGAGAGAGAGAGAGGGAGAGGAGAGGAGAGAGAGAGAGAGAGAGGAAGAGAGAGAGAGAGAGAGAGGGAGAGGGAGAGGGAGAGGGAGAGAGAGAGAGGAGAGAGAGAGAGAGAGAGAGAGAGAGGGAGAGAGAGAGATAGAGAGGAGAGAGAGAGAGAGGAGCTCTCGCTCTCCCCCTCCCTCTCCCCTCCCGCTCCTTTCCTTCCCTCTCCCCCCACTTCCCCCCTCCTCTCCTCCCTCTCTCTTCCCCCCTTCTCTCCTCTCCCTTTCCCTCCCTTTCTCTTTTTTTTCTTTTCTCTTTCCTCTCTCTCCCTCTTTTTCTCTTTCTTTCCTCTCTCACTCTCTCGTTTCTCTCTCTCTCTCGCTCTCCTTTTCCTCTCTCTCTCTCCTCTCTCTCTCCCTCTCTGCTCTCTCGCTCTCTCTCGCTCTCTCTCCTCCTCTCTCTTTTCCTCTCTCTCTCTCGCTCCCCTCTCTCTCTCCTCTCTCCTCCCCTTCCCCCTCTTTTCCTCCCTCTCTCTCTCTCTCCTCTCTCTCTCGCTCTCTCTCTCCTCTCTCTCTCTCCGCTTCTTTTCTCTCTTTCTCTCTTTCTCTCTCGCCTTCTTTTCCCTTTCTCTCTCTCTCCCTCCCTCTCTTCTCTCTCCTCCTCCCTCTCTCTCTCTCCTCTTTTCTCTCTCTCCCCTCTCTCTCTTCTCCTCCTCTCTCTCTCTCTTCGCTCTCTCGCTCTCCTTCTCTCTCTCTCTTTCGCTTTCTTTTTCTCTCTCTTCTCTTTTCTCCTCTCTCCTCTCTCCCCTCTCTCCTTCTCTCTCTCTCTCTTCTCTCTTCTCTCTCTCTCTCTCTCTCTCTCTCGCTCCCCTCTCTTTCCTTTCTCTCTCTCTCTCTTTTTCTCTTTCTCTTTCTCTCCCTCACTCTCTCTCTTCTCTCGCTTTTCCTCTCTCTCTCTCTCTCTCTCTTCTCCCTCTCTCCTCTCTCTCTCTCCTTCTCTCTCCTCTCCCTCCTCCTCTCTCCTCGCTCTCTCTCCTCTCCCCCCCCCCCCCCCCCCCCCCTCTCTCCCTGCCCCCCCTGCCCCCCCCCCCCCCAACCCCTGTTCCCCCCCCCACCCAACCCCCCCCCCCCCCCCACATCACCCTCCACCCGACCCTCCCCCAAACCCCCCACCCCCAAACAAACTAACCAAAACACCCTGAACCGGCATATCCGGGTCTGCCGGGCGCCGAGCGACTTTGCCAAGTAAACAAGACAGGCATTGGTGTCGAGAGGGAGAAGGAGGAAAGGAAGGGACAGAAGATTTAAAAAAGGGGAGGGGGAGGATAGACAGTGGAAAAATGTAAGTAAAAAGTGCCAGAGGAGGAAAATAAGGATAAAGAAAAAAGAGGGGGAAAGATGAGACAGTAAAAAAAATGGAAGTAAAGTGACCGAGGAGGAAAATAATGATAAGAAGAAAACCGAGCGGGGAAGAAGAGAGAGTGAAGGATTGCAAGTAAAAAGTGTGTGTGTGTGTTTGTACACGTGCGTGTGTACGTGCGTGTACGTGCTTGTGCGTGCGTACATGTATGCGTTAGTGAGTGCGTGCTTGCGTGTGTGCGTGTGTGCGCTTGATTGAACAGCGGTGTTCGTAAAGACGGGAAATGCCGTGAAATCGAAGACATTCGAACTTATCACGGAACAATGAGCATGAGCCAGCTACAGAGGGCAACAGAGGAGAATATTCACTTCACAAAGGAAGCTCATATGACATGCTAAGGAACAGACACAGAGACACACACAATGCATATATAAAGCAATGTTCACAATCTCTGTATCTCTCCCAGACATGGATCTATGCATGGAAACACACACACACACACACACACACACACACACACACACACAAACACCATACATATATATGTATATATACATATTTATAAATGTATACATATATACATACACACATACACATTTAATATTTCGACATCAGATAATCATTATATGGGAAACGAATTCTTATGAGGAAGAGGAAAATCAACGCGGCTGAGAACTTCATTTTGCAATTACAAACGTTTCGGAGAATGCAATCTCCATCATCAGTGCTATAACATAAACAACAACAGGAAAAAATAAAATCCAGTACATAACATCGTTTAACCACAGACAAAAGGGGCAGTGAAGGAAGAAAGGGGTACCAACCAAGTAGTGGGTGGCTGGCAGGCTGCATGGTAAACAGGCTAGTTTTCATGAAGAAACTTTATTCTTAAAGGGATATTTCACTACAAATGGGTATCAATCTTACCTATTTTACAAAGCACTACGCAATTTTCTGTGTCAGAATTCTAACCAAAACCTGTATTGACCAAAGTCAACAGAGATATTAAATATATAAAACTTCCATATATGGACCATGCTATCCTCAGATCTATTTTCGTTTTTTTTTTTTTTTTTTTATTTTTTGTTTGTTTTTTTACAATTCTAACACTATTCGGATTTTTTTTAAAGAAGAAAGAAAAGTGTGATTCTGAACTAAGTTCGTATGTGGTTTACCTGTTTACTTGTCCTAGCTGTCAGGCAAGGTACGTGGGATCAACCTCACGTTGGCTCCGCCACCGCATTCTCGAACACAAAGTCAAGTCAATCAGGAAAGGCCTACAGCTGAGCAAACCATCCTTCTCAGCAATTAGAGATTACTCTCACCTCTACGATCACCCTTTTAACAATACTGATTTCAAAATCTTGACCTCTCACCTTTACTGATTTGACCTGACCTTAGCAGAATAACTTCACATCCTAACTATGAAACCTCAGTTAAACAACACTTCCACTGCAACCACCCTGTTTACCGTGCAACCTGCCAACCACCCATTACTTGGTTAGTACCTGTTTCTTGCCTCACGGCCTTTTTTGTCTGTGATTTTTCGTGTTTTCTGATTTTGTATTATTTTATTTTGTTTTTTGAATGTACTGGATTTTATTTTTTCCTGTTATTGCTCATTATATCACTGATGATGGAGTATGCATTCTCCGAAACGTTTGCAATTGCAAAATGAAGTTCTCAGCCGCGTTGGTTTCCTCTTCCTCATATATATATATATATATATATATATATATATATATATATAGACACCCACACACATATAAACACATACATATACATATATGTGTTTGTATGTATGCATGTATGTATATGTAATATATATATAATATACATATACATACATAAATATAAATATATATAAACACACATACTTACGCATGTATATATCATACAGTACACATGCATAAATATTGGCCTGACTGCAACGCGAACTCCAAACGTGTCCCTCACAGGCCGCCGGGGTCCGGCCAGGCTTCGCGACCGACCTAGAAATCCCGGTCCGGCGGCCGTGTCCCTGGTCCGTCGGGTCACTGGTATTGACTCGGGACTGCC
>NC_061840.1:27583665-27586165 GCF_019202785.1 Penaeus chinensis
ATTCAAACGATCGACAAAACATAACCTCGTTAATTACAATAACAACGCTTTCGAAAATAAGAACAATAATAATCACCTCCGTTTTCTCATTATCTGAAACTTTCAAGAAACGAACCTTTTCTTGTTCCTCACATTTCTACTGTTTTAAATACCAACCATTAACTAAAAAAAAGTTTTATTTCGCACACGAATGGACCGATTAGTTTTTCTTTCTTTTTTTAGGCAGGAAAATATCACCAAGTGTCTCCAAGTATAGACTGTGAAGGCGAGTTCATGAGACTTTCAGGTCAGTTCATGACTGTCAGCCTTCAGAGGTGCATGGTAACCCACTTCATGCACGCGTTTCTCTTCCAAAAGTTTACTGTTGATCACCTCTGCATTCTTGTCCACATACATTTTCGTGTGTGTGGTTGTGTGTGTGTGTGTGTGTGTGTGTGTGTGTGTGTGTGTGTGTGTGTGTGTGTGTGTGTGTGTGTGTGTGTGTGTGTGTGTGTGTGTGTAACGGTTTATACACATGTGTCGGAAGCGTTTATAAACACCTGTACTAATAGTTATCCCAACCTCCGCGGCCTTTTCCTATCTCCCACCCGGAAACTCAGACATCACAAATATCTCATAAATGTTCTTCACACTTGAGGTAGAGGTATAATATAACTAATATAACTATCCATATCCCCCAATCTAAAACACAAAAGATTCTTACCACGTGATCGTTAAAATTACACAAAACCACACTCGCCAAGAGACAGGCCTGTATACACACACTTTCAAACACCCACTTGCCTCAATACCTGGCTGTGTAAACTCTTTAAAACCTTAATCACAACATACCTTCGCCCATTTGTATACATCATCACACTCTATACACTCCCCCCTCCCCCCTTTCCCTCAAGCCTACGTGGATAACCATTATAAAACGGCTAATAAATGGATTTGAATTTCTATGCGCATACTTACCCACTACTTCTCACTGCATGCCATAGCGTGCGCAATGCTCAGAATATTAAGGGTTCCGATCGTTTTTATATGGCCTGTGTATCTACCCGCATGTCACCACAATCACCCGACCTAGTTTCACGCTCAATAGGCCATGTACGTACACCAACATATACTGTGGTCTTCGAGTTCAATATGCAATGTAGGCTTATGCAAACTGAAAATTGGGACAACATACATTTCATCATACGATTACGTGTGTGTGATTATAAGTGTGTGTGTGTGTGTGTGTGTGTGTGTGTGTGTGTGTGTGTATGTGTGTGTGTGTGTGTGCGTGTGCGTGTGCGTGTGCGTGCGTGTGCGTGTGCGTGTGTGTGTGTGTGTGTGTGTGTGTGTGTGTGTGTGTGTGTGTGTGTGTGCGTGCGTGCGTGCGTGCGTGCGTGCGTGTATGTGTGTGTGTGTGTGTGTGTGTGTGTGTGTGTTCGTGCCTGTGTGTATTGCATGTGTAAGCGTCATCCTCCATGTGCTTTCTTACGTGTGTGCGTTTTTTGTGTGCGTGTGTCATCAGAAACGTCACAGCCACCACTGGGCCGCCACAAGCAGCTGTGCTTCAGGCCTCCCACGTGCTTCATAACAACTTACCGTCTGGAAGCATCTTGTGATCAACGCTTGCAGAAAGTTGGAGCTAAAAAAAAAACGATTTTTTAAAATCTATATCTTCAACTTTTTACTCCTTAAGCCTGCCGTTACCCTACAACACATATTTTTTTGATCTTTTTGTTCTTATCTACTTAAAACACACGATAGATATTCACTTTACAAGTCTCATCTCTCAGTCGCTGCTCTCTGTTTACGTACCCTGCCCTACCCACGATGCCCGGGTGCCCACGCTGATGAAATACCCAATTGAACGGGCTCCCACACCTATATCCGTGTTACCCCGTTCTTTTACTCGCCCGGGGCTTGTGTCAAATGTAGTGTCGAGGGGAAAATGTATGATGAATGATGATGATGTGATGATGATGGTAAATACGATAGTGATGGTAATAATAATGATAATGATAATAATGGTTATAATAATAATAAAACAACAAAACAACAGCAATTATAAAAATAACCCCAGTATTAGTAAAGTTAGCATAATGATAATCTAAATCAGTACACAATAACAATAATAACAATGATAATGTTAACATCTTTCCTTTATCCTCTCCCCTATGACCACGCCCCTTACCCCCCCCCCCCTCGCCTCTTTCCCACAGCACTGCAACCTGCAATGTGAGAAGAGGTCACAACAACATTCCTCCCCTTAAGGTATTTATTTCTCATTCTCTTCTTTCTGTTCCATTCCTTCAACTCCTATCAAATCCAGTTGTTCAGGGTTTGGTAAGACTTCCCGGACCCCCACCCACATCCGCCCACGCTCCGCCCACCGCCCCACCAACCCGCGTCGCCTGTAGGGGGTAGTAAACGAAGATATTAATGGCACTGCACTCACCACCCACGATAGAAAACGCCCACGCTACGTATTTAGTTGTAACACTTACTAGCTTCCGACGTACGT
>NC_061840.1:27591165-27593665 GCF_019202785.1 Penaeus chinensis
GCACGTTTCATTTTGATTCTACGGATGTTCTGAGTAAGTTCTTATAGACTAACATGAAAAGAAATTGGCTTGCTGTGTTCATAATCTGGTATTAGATTGTTTACACGATAGAAGTAATGTTTTTTTCCTTTCGTTCGGTAACTACTATCATTATTCTGTAACCCTTCATATCAAAATTTCTAGGAATACGAAAATAGGTGCAATCTATCTTAAATTGGTAAAAGTCAGCGATCCGTAAGATAATTTCTGATGCGAGAATTTCTTGCATTTTCTTTCACTTTCCTTTCTCTACGTATCTAAAGTCAAACAACAGAGAGCTTACGAGTGACTGGTCAGAAGTCATGACCTATCTGGAGGTCAGGAATGGCTCTCGATCCTCAGCATATTTCTCGGCAGATTTCTAATATTCATGTCTGTATGTATGTGTACTAATTCTGTTTACAAACAAATGAACACGCGCACATACATGTGTGTGTGCTTATATATATATATATATATATATATATATATATATTACATCTCTCTCTATCTCTCTCTCTCTCTCTCTATATATATATATATATATATACATATATATACACACATATATGCATATGAGGTATACCTTAAAGGGAAATTTATTGTGTATAAACAATTTTCCTACATTTTATGTATATCGTGCAACACAAATTGAACAATGAACCCAATAGACTCACACTTATTTGAACCTTGCATGTATAAACACACCTATAACATACTGCATATTCCTAGTTCCCGATCGTAGCTTAACCAAACCTCGTCAGCAGAGCCTTGATTAGCCACAGCAGACCGCGAACAATCCCTCTTGTTAGGGATATTGAGCAAGCATCTGCAGCGCCTACAGTGAGAGCATGGAGACTTCTACACTTCACCTCAGCGACCTTGGTATAACACAGGTAGAGATGTCTAGGAGGGTAGTATACTTTACCTGTACTGCGCAAGGTGTGATGAGTTGATCGTTTCGAAGTAAGAGTAACCTCAGTGTTTAATTTCTTTTTTTTGTTTTAATAATTTCTGGGGAAAGATATTCTCTCACTCGATGGTGTTTTTCTTAACTTTCTTGTGCTTATGTAGCGGCACAGATATGGTGTAATGAGTTCATTTATCAATATACATCGAACCGTGTCAACTACATTTTTATCGCCAAAGTAATTTTCTATATGATACTAAGGCCGACATTTTCTTGACATTTGCACATAAAATACATTAACGAGGAAAGAAAAAAAAGAACAAAATTATATAACCACACAAGTTTGTTCTCACGAAAAAACAAAACACAACAAAATGCTCATTTAAAAAAACAAACTTTCTCGCAGTCAACAACAGACGTTACCAAGATTTCGTAATTTTTGAAAGTTGAAGAGAAAAAGAAACACAAGAAGTGGCCTGGAGGGACATTACTTAAGTCAGATCGTAGCCTAAAGATATACGTGGTTGCAGCGGAAAGGCGGAAATATCTAGTGTGTGTGAGAGGAACTTCACAACGACAAAATGTGTTAATAATGTTGAACAGTTCACCAATAACTTCCACACTGGTTCAGAGACAACCCTTCCCTTCCTCTATTCCTCGACACGATTTAGTTTATAAGTCACTACCAACGTTTTATTCGTAACGGTAATAAAATATTTCGGGACAAGAAAATTTTGAGTAGATAGGCCGCTATCTTTTGTTGGGTTTATGGAAGATTGATTTATAAATAAGTCCTTTGGGATTGTTATGGTATGTTATCTGTAGTTATTGATAGTGTTTTACAGGTTGTTAATTCAAAAAAATAGCTGCAAAAAGGAAAAGATAGACAGTTTGTTCAAGGATTAGTAAATGAAGGGGAATAGGCAACAGTAAGAATGAAACTGCAGTAATAGATGATCCGATTTGAAAGAAATACCACAGTTACTCCATTAATAATAAATATAATCAAAATGTCATTCATTTTACTCTGTCTTTACTTTGTTGATGTAGATCCTCAAATAACTAGGATTGCCTAGTGTTTATTCTAATTTATGCTTCCGTTGAATAGTCGTGGCTCTACATACAGTACATACATACATGCACGTATACATACACACAGGCACAAATAAATTAATTTGTGTGATCAGTTCCACAGAAGCAGAAGAGTTTAATGACTTCAGTGATTTTCTTGCTACAATTTCGAAATCGCACTGACGGAGGTGAGTCAGTCTGCAGACACCAACCGCTGGACGTGATAACGGTCTGGCTCAACGGGTCATAGGGATCGTTGGCGTAAGCGATCTGTCGGTTGAACTAAAACAAAAACAATAATAAAAAAAAGGCACATTTTGTCTGGGCAGAATAAAGGTTCAGAATTCGAGGGGACAATTAACGTGCTTTGGAAATGTCACCTCTCTCTCTCCCTCCCTCCCTCTCTCTCTCTCTCTCTTTCTCTCTCTCTCTATCTCTCTCTCTCTCTCTCTCTCTCTCTCTCTCTCTCTCTCTCTCTCTCTCTCTCTCTCTCTCTCTCTC
>NC_061840.1:27603665-27608665 GCF_019202785.1 Penaeus chinensis
AAAAAAAAAAAAAAAAATCCTGAGTCAAACATTTTTTAAGCAACGAATGGAGTTTCTTTTAGGTCGATTGCACCAAAAGTGTTCCATCATTTTTCCAGTCTTCCTACACACAAAAATGTTACTCAAAAAATTCTTCTTTACCACAGATTAAACGCACTCGAACTCTCTTCCTTAGGGTAAACTAGATGCACAAAGGACGCTGGGGTAAACAAAGATTGTAATATGCTTTGGGATCCCAGAATTCTGGACCCTTCCATCCACACCAACCTTTGTTTTGGATAGTGGAAAGATCTTCACTACCTGTATAATGGGGATCTAGAATGAGGAAGCTGATGTCTCCACTCTCTGTGTTGTAGTCTACTCCAATGATAGTGTGAGCCAAGACCCCTCCTCCAATCATAATAGGGGTACCCTGAGTCTGAAAATGATGTGCTAATTCCCTTCCCTTTTCTGCCAAATCTGCTCCACTACTGACAAAAATAAACTTTGAAGTGATATTGTACATATTATCCAAAACAAATCCAACTTCAGTTGATCCTATCCACTGACGGGAATCTAAAAAGCTTGATGGTTTGTCCCCTATGTCAACAAGGCATTTCTGAATTTCTGAATGTGTTGGAATGGACTTTTCTGTGTAACCTTGGAATCTAAACCAAGATACTAGTGTCTGTAAGGACCTGTAGGCACAACCCCACTTATTATCGTTAAAATTATCCTGCATGTAGTGATGATATCCATAAATTCCCTTAACAACTGAGATTTCTCCATACACTGATGATGGCTTCAACCCAATATGTGTATTCTTCAAAACAGAGGACTTGGCTTCTATTATTGGCAGCCTGTTTCCCTTCCTCACCATTGGCTGATTCATTGGAAACATCAAAGCTTCATGTACATCTTTCCTGTACGTTTCTAAATTCTTGTCATCACTGTTCTCTGGGTATATCACATTTACTACATGGCCAGAGAGAAAATGTAAGGAATTATATGATGTTAGGTTGCCACACAACTTATCTTTTAGCTGTCTATCAAGCCAACATTCAGCTAAATGCAACTGCTGGATCACACCTTGTACCAAAAGTGCTGCAACTTTTGAAACTTTACAAGACTTTTGTAAATACACAATTGCCTCCCCTTTAAAGTGAGTAGATAGGATCCCGGACTTTCTATTATCTATCCGTACCACAGGTGCATTTCTACAGGTTACCGTACTTCTGTTCTGCAACATCTGGAAATTAACAATGTGCATTGATGCCTTCTTCTTCTTGGCACCCTTAATTAAAGATCCAATGTCAACATTACCCTTGCCACCCTGATTTTCTAAACTCAACACACCCCCGTCCTTGTTCTGTAAAATAAGTGTGGAATCTTGTAACCTGAAACAAGTTGATGGTGACTCAAGCTGTTCAACCAAGGTTTGGATTGTGTTGCTGATGTACACAACTGTGTCCCTTGATGTAAGGTCAAGGGTGAAGTTGATTCGGGCCAAAACAAAGAGTTCACTCAGGTCCTCTTCAGTCAGTTCAGTAAAGCAGGTTGTCGATATCTGTTGGTCCTCGGAAACATACACATGAAGATCTTCTTGGTCCCATATGACAGCTATCTCATTTTCCTGAAATGAAATAAATGCCATGTTAGCCAGGCATTTTAAAATACCCTTAGAATCAATTCTTTCCATTGAGTAATAAACAATAATGTGTATAAACATATGCAAGCAAGAATTGCCTACCAAAAAAATACATGAAATTAACTCATAAAGTAGGAAGATGTGCCAGACTCATTGATTAAATATTCTGCTTGTGCATCGACTCCTGGCTCAAGAACCTTTCCTTTGATATATATTATGCATTTTATTGTAGTATTTCATAATCAACAAAACACATCATATCCTGATATACAAACTCAGAGAATAATGACCGACAAAAAGAAAGAAGGTTCATGTATAAAAGGAAAGAAAAGAAATACAATTACAACAATGATTTAAATACCCTGAAAGACATCTAAAAAGGAAGTGAAAACAATAATAGAAAATAAATATCTAAAAATAAAATTACCATACCTGCCACAAAATGATGTTGCATATTGAAAATATGCAAATTCTAATTAAAATTGACATAAGGAAACAGTTTACAAATAACTCATAAAAAGTTAATAAAATTTATACAATTCTGAACATTGGTTGAATGACAAAAATGTTAAAGCAATCCACAGCCTGGTGAAAGTAGTTCAGGACAAGTGAGACATAAGGGTCTAAGCAAGTATCTCACCTCTATTTCAGGTTTGGAATGATCTCCTTTGGTAACTTCAAACTTTCCAATAGGTGTAAGAGGTGCCGGAAGTAATAGAGATTTGTCATGTTTCAAGTTCCCATGATTTGTACAAAGAGCAATGGCCAGTAACCGTCCATCGTCTGTGCGAAACCCAAAAAGCTGGCCTTCCCTCGGTTCCTTCTGACGTTGCAACCGCTGGAAATCAGAAAGTTGTTAAAGAGCTGACTGAGTAAGGTTATTATGTCATAAAGCATCTGCTGTTCCTTCTACTGCATTTTGATATATACTGCAATGGGTAATCTACCTTCGCTTCTTGGGTTTTAATTTATGCAAAACATGGTGATTGCTGAAAAAAGGAAAGACTCCTGAAAAATATTATTCTGAATAAACACAAAAAGAAACATTTATCAAATTACAATACCACCTTGTTTCTGTGAATCAGCTGATATTCAAAATAAATTTTGAAATTTAGACACTGCCTACTTAACTAATGAAGTCCTATTCACTACAATCATGACTGTAACAGGCATGTCAAAAGCTCACAGTTTCCCAACAACTTTTTTTCATTATGAGACAGAAGTAGTGTCCTCTACAACATTTCCATCAACCACACACAAATATCATTCCCATATCTTCATTCCCTTTGGAGGCTGTTCTCTGCCTAAGAAATTTAATGAGTGTCAGGTATAATTCTGGTGTTATATGGTATACTTTCTCCAGCTAAACCTTAGATCTTTTCCTCTTCCCACATTCCCCCTCTTATCTATCACAATTACCTCATTTTATATCCTTCCCTTTCTGCTGTTTATACATCTGGATACTTATAAATATATTTCATTACACAGGAAACAATCTTTGTATACACATTACTGTGTTTGTGTTCATCTAAATACAAATTTTATTGTTTTATATGATTAAAAAATTTTGTTTTATAAAATGAGTAGCCTAATCATACATAAGCAAGATATAGGTTATAAACACACCCTGGGTATTAAAATCTGAGATTGAAGTTATGATCAAGAGTAACTTCCCATTCATTAGCATGTCTCGTTTCTGGCCATTTGGATGTTATGAATAGCTACTGTAATTTTAGACAAAAGAAGAAAAAAACTGAAAAAATACATTAGAAAATGTTAAAATGATAAAAACCAAATTTGCTTTGGATCATGTAATATGCAACTCCAATCCTCTAGCAAATGGGAAACTACCATCTTTAACTCAAGAACTGTGAAAGAGTCATTGATGTAGTCAAAAGTGATATTCAACTTCAGTTGTGGGGAATTCTGAGTTGTTTATGTAAATTCCCTTGTACTTCCAGCTTTCAAGGCAGCTTCTTGAAACTGAATAGTCACACATTGTTTTCTTCGTTGTTCAATGTAGTACATGCAAAAAGTAAATCATATATATATATTTTTTTTAAAATCTGATGATTCATACTTGTAAGTCAGGACTTCCTATAATTATTGCCTTCCTATCACATAAAAAATATACATGATGTAGCATTTGTTAGAAGTGGGGTAAAGCTGTGGGCTGATATACATGCAAGGATATGAGTTAGTCTATATGCCTTTGGGGATCATGCAAATACTGATAAACCTCCAGCATGTAATATCCTACTGAATAAGAGCTTGAACTAGTTTCTTTTGTGACAATGAAATAACAAAAAGGCCTAAAGCAATGTAGCACACTTCATGGAGGTCTGTTAGATCATAGACCAAAGCAATTATTGGACTCACTCCAACACATCAATGAGTTATCATTAATGGAGTCACTGCAGTGTATCAGTGAGTTATCAATGCTGACATCACTGCAATGTATCAATGAGTTATCATTAATAGAGTTACTGGTGTGTATAAATGAGTTATCACTGCTGGAGTCATTGCAGTGTATCAATGAGTTATCACTGCTGGAGTGACTGTAGTACATCAGAAAGTTATCATAGGCCATCACAGTAAGTATAATAATAATAATAATAATAATAATAATAATAATAATAATAATAATAATAAGAAGAAGAATAATAAGTTTCATTCAGTTTAAGTGCCTGTATCTAATAGTGATACCATACAAATGAGGTCCCTACTATCAAAGAAGGAAGTGCTCCCTTCAATGATCCAATGGCATGTGCGTGTCATAATATGGTGCTCCTTGTGACTCAGTCCACCATTACCACTGCATGATATAATACCATTAGAACCAAAAGATTAAAGTAGACTTTGATAAAAAGCAGGGCCAAGTAAAAAGAAATCAAAAGAATGAAAAAAAGAAAAAAACTTCAAAGGTATTGCCATAAAAATCATTTCTATATCCCCAGGATAGGATAGGGAATGAAATTATATTTTCCACATTTATAGCTATTTCTCAACTGAATGGTATCCAATAACAATGAGATCTCCAGTTTTACAACAAATATATATTATAGTTTAAAAAAAATAACACAGCAATATCAATACACATATTCCTTATTTATGCATAGAATGACACTGCTTTATGTGCTCCTCAAGATAACAGTGCTGGCAATATATTAATCTGTCTTATGACAGCACCCCAACAGAAAATAATAATAAAAATATCATAAATGTACTTGACTTCACCTATTTTAGAAGTGGAGGAGGGACTGTATGTACCATGCCAACCAAAGGAATATTCAAAACAGGAAAGAACTGTAATACGGAAAAATAAAGTAATGTTTATCAACTATATATTCCCTTGTCACTAGATTTATGCTTT